>NC_057804.1:428135209-428388138 GCF_018294505.1 Triticum aestivum | reverse complement strand
TCACTCCGGCGCGTTGTTTCCTGATCTATTAACAAATGTTAAACCTTCTTCCTTCTTCTTCCCCTCATCTCTTTCTGCAATGCACCCGCTCTCCCCCAGCACTGTTGTTGCGCATCCCCCATGGCCGTAGTAGCCACGCTGCGAGCTGATGTGAGCCACCGCCGCTAGCCATGCCCTCTGATCTGGCCCGCACATGTTGCTCCCTAGCTGCAATCCATGGGAGATGGGGATCTCCACCATTGTTGCAGAACGGAGGAGATATGCACAACAAACGTGGTGTTGCGTGCTGGCAGCGGAGCTGCATGTTGGAAATATGCCCTAGAGGCAATAATAAAAGTATTATTATTATATTTCCTTGTTCATGATAATTGTCTTTTATTCATGCTACAACTGTATTATCCGGAAATCGTAATACACGTGTGAATACATAGACCACAATATGTCCCTAGTGAGCCTCTAGTTGACTAGCTCGTTGTGATCAACAGATAGTCATGGTTTCCTGACTATGGACATTGGATGTCGTTGATAACGGGATCACATCATTAGGAGAATGATGTGATGGACAAGACCCAATCCTAAGCATAGCACAAAGATCGTGTAGTTCGTTTGCTAGAGCTTTGCCAATGTCAAGTATCTCTTCCTTTGACCATGAGATCGTGTAACTCCTGGATACCGTAGGAGTGCTTTGGGTGTATCAAACGTCACAACGTAACTGGGTGACTATAAAGGTGCACTACAGGTATCTCCAAAAGTATCTATTGTTTTATGCGGATCGAGACTGGGATTTGTCACTCCGTGTAAACGGAGAGGTATCTCTGGGCCCACTCGGTAGGACATCATCATATGCGCAATGTGACCAAGGAGTTGATCACGGGATGATGTGTTACGGAACGAGTAAAGTGACTTGCCGGTAACGAGATTGAACAAGGTATCGGTATACCGACGATCGAATCTCGGGCAAGTAACATACCGATAGACAAAGGGAATTGTATACGGGATTGATTAAGTCCTTGACATCGTGGTTCATCCGATGAGATCATCGTGGAACATGTGGGAGCCATCATGGGTATCCAGATCCCGCTGTTGGTTATTGACCGGAGAACGTCTCGGTCATGTCTGCATGTCTCCCGAACCCGTAGGGTCTACACACTTAAGGTTCGATGACGCTAGGGTTATAAAGGAAGCTTGTATGTGGTTACCGAATGTTGTTCGGAGTCCCGGATGAGATCCCGGACGTCACGAGAAGTTCTGGAATGGTCCGGAGGTAAAGATTTATATATAGGAAGTCCTGTTTCGGCCATCAGGACAAGTTTCGGGGTCATCGATATTGTATCGGGACCACCGGAAGGGTCCCGAGGGCCCACCGGGTGGGGCCACCTGCCCCGGGGGGCCACATGGGCTGTAGGGGGTGCGCCTTGGCCTACATGGGCCAAGGGAACCAGCCCCAAGAGGCCCATGCGCCTAGGGAACCCTAGAGGGAAGAGTCCTCAAGGGGGAAGGCACCTCCGAGGTGCCTTGGGGAGGATGGACTCCTCCCCCCCCTCTTGGCTGCCGCACCAGATGCCATCTGGAGGCTGGCTGCCACCCCTTGGGGTGGGAAACCCTAAAGGGGGCGCAGCCCTCCCCTTCCCCTATATATATGAGGCCTAGGGGCTGCCCATAACACGCGATTTGATCTCTCGTTGGTGCAGCCCTGCCCCTCTCCCTCCTCCTCTTCTCCCATGGTGCTTGGCGAAGCCCTGCGAGATTGCCACGCTCCTCCACCACCACCACGCTGTTGTGCTGCTGCTGGATGGAGTCTTCCTCAACCTCTCCCTCTCTCCTTGCTGGATCAAGGCGTGGGAGACGTCACCGGGCTGTACGTGTGTTGAACGCGGAGGTGCCGTCCGTTCGGCACTTGATCATCGGTGATTTGAATCACGACGAGTACGACTCCATCAACCCCGTTCACTTGAACGCTTCCGCTTAGCGATCTACAAGGGTATGTAGATGCACTCTCCTTCTACTCGTTGCTGGTCTCTCCATAGATAGATCTTGGTGATTCGTAGGAAAATTTTGAATTTCTGCTACGTTCCCCAACAGTGGCATCATGAGCTAGGTCTATTGCGTAGATTCTTTGCACGAGTAGAACACAAAGTAGTTGTGGGCGTTGATGTTGTTCAATATGCTTACCGTTACTAGTCCAATCTTGTTTCGACGGTATTGTGGGATGAAGCGGCCCGGACCGACCTTACACGTACTCTTACGTGAGACAGGTTCCACCAATTGACATGCACTTGGTGCATAAGGTGGCTAGCGGGTGCCAGTCTCTCCCACTTTAGTCGGAACGGATTCGATGAAAAGGGTCCTTATGAAGGGTAAATAGCAATTGGCATATCACGTTGTGGTCTTGCGTAGGTAAGAAACGTTCTTGCTAGAAACCCATAGCAGCCACGTAAAACATGCAACAACAATTAGAGGACGTCTAACTTGTTTTTGCAGGGTATGCTATGTGATGTGATATGGCCAAGAAGAATGTGATGAATGATATGTGATGTATGAGATTGATCATGTTCTTGTAATAGGAATCACGACTTGCATGTCGATGAGTATGACAACCGGCAGGAGCCATAGGAGTTGTCTTTATTTTTTGTATGACCTGCGTGTCATTGAAGAACGCCATGTAACTTACTTTACTTTATTGCTAAACGCGTTAGCCATAGAAGTAGAAGTAGTCGTTGGCGTGACAACTTCATGAAGACACGATGATGGAGATCATGATGATGGAGATCATGGTGTCATGCCGGTGACGATGATGATCCTGGAGCCCCGAAGATGAAGATCAAAAGGAGCAAAATGATATTGGCCATATCATGTCACTATTCGATTGCATGTAATGTTTATCATGTTTATGCATCTTGTTTACTTAGGACGACGGTAGTAAATAAGATGATCCCTTACAAAATTTCAAGAAGTGTTCTCCCCTAACTGTGCACCGTTGCTACAGTTCGTCGCTTCTAAGCACCACGTGATGATCGGGTGTGATGGATTCTTATGTTCACATACAACGGGTGTAAGACAGTTTTACACAGCGAAAACACTTAGGGTTAACTTGACGAGCCTAGCATGTGCAGACATGGCCTCGGAACACGGAGACCGAAAGGTCGAGCATGAGTCGTATAGTAGATACGATCAACATGAAGATGTTCACCGATGATGACTAGTCCGTCTCACGTGATGATCGGACACGACCTAGTTGACTCGGATCATGTAATCACTTAGATGACCAGAGGGATGTCTATCTGAGTGGGAGTTCATAAGATGAACTTAATTATCCTGAACATAGTCAAAAGACCTTTTTGCAAATTATGTCGTAGTTCACGCTATAGTTCTACTATTTTAGTTATGTTCCTAGAGAAAATATAGTTGAAAGTTGACAGTAGCAATTATGCGGACAGTAGAAAGCTTATGTCCTTAATGCACTGCTTAGTGTGCTGAACCCCAAACGTCGTTTGTGGATGTTTCGAACATCGAACATACACGTTTTGATAACTACGTGATAGTTCAGTTAAATGGTTTAAGTAGAGGCACCAAAGACGTTTTCGAAACGTCGCGGAACATATGAGATGTTTCGAGGGTTGAAATTGGGATTTCAGGCTCGTGCCCACGTCAAGAGGTATGAGACCTCCGACGATTTTCTTAGCCTGCAAACTAAGGGAGAAAGCTCAATCGATGAGCTTGTGCTCAGATTGTCTGAGTACAACAATCACTTGAATCGAGTGGGAGTTAATCTTCCAGATGAGATAGTGATGTTTCCCCAAAGTCATTGCCACCAAGCTGCTAGAGCTTCGTGATGAACTATAACATATCAGGGATAGATATGATGATCCTTGAGGTATTCGCGATGTTTGACACCGCGAAAGTAGAAATCAAGAAGGAGCATCAATTGTTGATGGTTGATGAAACCACTAGTTTCAAGAAGGGCAAGGGAAAGAAGGGATACTTCATGAAACGGCAAATCAGCTGCTGCACCAATGAAGAAACCCGAGGTTGAACCCAAACCCAAGACTAAGTGCTTCTGTAATAAGGGGAACAACCACTGGAGCAAGATTACCCTAGATACTTGGTAGATGAGAAGGCTGGCAAGGTCGATAGAAGTATATTGGATATACATTATGTTAATGTGTACTTTACTAGTACTCCTAGTAGCACCAGGGTATAAGATACCGGTTCGGTTGCTAAGTGTTAGTAACTCGAAATAAAAGCTACGGAATAAAACGGAGACTAGCTAAAGGTGAGCTGACGATACGTGTTGGAAGTGTTTCCAAGTTTGATGTGATCTAACATCGCACGCTTCCTCTACCATCAAGATTAGTATTAAACCTGAATAAGTGCTCTTGCACCTAAATAAATGGTTTATTGAATCTCGATCGTAGTGATACACATTTTCATGCCAAAAGATATAAGATAGTAATGATAGTACCGCTTACTTGTGGCACTGCCATGTAAGTCATATTGGTGTAAAATGCATGAAGAAGCTCCATGTTGATGGATCTTTGGACTCACTCATTTTTGAAAAGTTTGAGACATGCGAACCATGTCTATTGGTATATATGCATGAAGAAACTCCATGCAAATGGACCGTTTGAACTCACTTGATTTTGAATCACTTGAGATATGCAAATCATACCACATGGGCAAGATGACTGAAAAGCCTCGGTTTCAGTAAGATGGAACAAGATAGCAACTTGTTGGAAGTAACACATTTTGATGTGTCCAATCCAATGCGTGCTGAGGCATGCAGTGAATATCGTTATGTTCTTACTTCACAGATGATTCGAGTAGATGTTGAGAATATTTACTTGATGAAACACAAGTCTGAATTATTGAATGGTTCAAGTAATTTCAGAGTGAAGTAGAAGATCATTGTGACAAGAGGATAAAATGTCTATGATATGATCATAGAGATGAATATCTGAGTTACGAGTTTTGGCACACAATTAAGACATTGTGGAAATTGTTTCGCAATTAATACCGCCTGGAACACCATAGTGTGATGGTGTGTCCGAACATCATAGTTGCACCCTATTGGATATGGTGCGTACCATGATGTCTCTTATCGAATTACCACTATCGTTCATGGTTAGGCATTAGAGACAACCACATTCACTTTAAATAGGGCACCACATAATTCCGTTGAGATGACACCGTATGAATTATGGTTTAGAGAAACCTAAGTTGTCGTTTCTTAAAAGTTTGGGGCTGCGACGCTTATATGAAAAAGTTTCAGGTTGATAAGCTCGAACCCAAAGCGGATAAAATGCATCTTCATAGGAAACCCAAAACAGTTGGGTATACCTCCTAATTCAGATCCGAAAGCAATATGGATTGTTTCTAGAATCGGGTCCTTTCTCGAGGAAAAGTTTCTCTCGAAAGAATTGAGTGGGAGGATGGTGGAGACTTGATGAGGTTATTGAACCGTCTCTTCAACTAGTGTGTGATAGGGCACAGGGAGTTGTTCCTGTGGCACCTACACCAATTGAAGTAGAAGCTTATGATAGTGATCATGAAGTTTCGGATCAAGTCACTGCCGTACCTCGTAGGGTGACAAGGATGCGTACTACTTCAGAGTGGTACGGTGATCCTGTCTTGAAGGTCATGTTGCTAGACAACAATGAACCTACGAGCTATGGAGAAGCGATGGTGGGCCCGGATTCCGATAAATGGCTTGAGGCCATAAAATCCGAGAGAGGATCCATGTATGAAAACAAAGTGTAGACTTTGGCAGAACGGCTCGATGGTCGTAAGGCTAATGAGTACAGATGGATTTCAAAAGGAAGACGGACAATGATGGTAAATGTCACCATTAAGAAAGCTCGACTTGTCGTTAAGATGTTTTCCGACAAGTTCAAGGAGTTGACTACGATGAGATTTTCTCACTCGTAGCGATGCTAAGGGTCTGTTGGAATGATATTAGCGATTACTGCATTAATTATGAAATCTTGCAGATAGGATGTCAAAACATTGTTTCCTCGACGATTTTAATGAGGAAAGGTTGTATGTGATACAACCGGAAGGTTTTGTCAATCCCGAAAGATGCTAATAAGTATGCAAAGCTCCAGCGATCCTTCTAAGGACTGGAGTAAGCATCTCGGAGTTGGAATGTACATTTTGATGAGATGATCAAAGATTTTGGGTTTATACAAAGTTTTATGAAAAACTTGTATTTCCAAAGAAGTGAGTGGGAGCACTATAGAATTTCTGATGAGTATATGTTGTTGACATATTGATGATCAGAGATGATGTAGAATTTCTAGAAAGCATATAGGGTTATTTGAAAGGTGTTTTTCAATAGAAAACCTGGATTAAGCTACTTGAACATTGAGCATCAAGATCTATAAGGATAGATCAAAATGCTTAATAATACTTTCAAATGAGCACATACCTTGACATGATCTTGAAAGTGTTCAAGATGGACCAGTCAAAAAAGGAGTTCTTGCCTGAGTTGTAAGGTGCGAAGTTAAGACTTAAAGCTCGACCACGGCAGAATAGAGAGAAAGGACGAAGGTCGTCCCCTATGCTTAAGACGTAGGCTCTTCAGTATGCTATGCTATGTACCGCACCTGAAGTGTGCCTTGCCATGAGTCAGTCAAGGGGTACAAGAGTGATCCAAGAATGGCTCACAGGACAGCGGTCAAAGTTATCCTTAGTAACTAGTGGACTAAGGAATTTTCTCGGTTATGGAGGTGATAAAGAGTTCGTCGTAAAGGTTACGTCGATGCAAGCTTAACACCTATCCAGATAGCTCTAAGTAGAGATACCGGATACATATAATGGAGCAACAATTTAGAATAGCTCCAAGTAGAACAGTTATTTGGAACAGCTCCAAATAGAGCGTGGTAGCTGCATCTAGGAGATGACATAGAGATTTGTAAAGCACACACGGATCTGAAAGGTTCAGACCCGTTGACTAAAACCTCTCTCACAAGCAACATGATCAAACATAAAACTCATTGAGTGTTAATCACATAGTGATGTGAACTAGACTACTGACTCTAGTAAACTCTTGGGTATTAGTCACATGGCGATGTGACCTGTGAGTGTTAATCACATGGCGATGTGAACTAGATTATTGACTCTAGTGCAAGTGGGAGACTGTTGGAAATATGCCCTAGAGGCAATAATAAAAGTATTATTATTATATTTCCTTGTTCATGATAATTGTCTTTTATTCATGCTACAACTGTATTATCCGGAAATCGTAATACACGTGTGAATACATAGACCACAATATGTCCCTAGTGAGCCTCTAGTTGACTAGCTCATTGTGATCAACAGATAGTCATGGTTTCCTAACTATGGACATTGGATGTCGTTGATAACGGGATCACATCATTAGGAGAATGATGTGATGGACAAGACCCAATCCTAAGCATAGCACAAAGATCGTGTAGTTCGTTTGCTAGAGCTTTGCCAATGTCAAGTATCTCTTCCTTTGACCATGAGATCGTGTAACTCCTGGATACCGTAGGAGTGCTTTGGGTGTATCAAACGTCACAACGTAACTGGGTGACTATAAAGGTGCACTACAGGTATCTCCGAAAGTATCTATTGTTTTATGCGGATCGAGACTGGGATTTGTCACTCCGTGTAAACGGAGAGGTATCTCTGGGCCCACTCGGTAGGACATCATCATATGTGCAATGTGACCAAGGAGTTGATCACGGGATGATGTGTTACGGAACGAGTAAAGTGACTTGCCGGTAACGAGATTGAACAAGGTATCGGTATACCGACGATCGAATCTCGGGCAAGTAAAATACCGCTAGACAAAGGGAATTGTATACGGGATCGATTGAGTCCTTGACATCGTGGTTCATCCGATGAGATCATCGTGGAACATGTGGGAGCCAACATGGGTATCCAGATCCCGCTGTTGGTTATTGATCGGAGAACGTCTCGGTCATGTCTGCATGTCTCCCGAACCCGTAGGGTCTACACACTTAAGGTTCGATGACGCTAGGGTTATAAAGGAAGCTTGTATGTGGTTACCGAATGTTGTTCGGAGTCCCGGATGAGATCCCGGACGTCACGAGGAGTTCCAGAATGGTCCGGAGGTAAAGATTTATATATAGGAAGTCCTGTTTCGGCCATCGGGACAAGTTTCGGGGTCATCGATATTGTACCGGGACCACCGGAAGGGTCCCGGGGGCCCACCGGGTGGGGCCACCTGCCCCGGGGGGCCACATGGGCTGTAGGGGGTGCGCCTTGGCCTACATGGGCCAAGGGCACCAGCCCCAAGAGGCCCATGCGCCTAGGGAACCCTAGAGGGAAGAGTCCTCAAGGGGGAAGGCACCTCCGAGGTGCCTTGGGGAGGATGGACTCCTCCCCTCCCTCTTGGTCGCCGCACCAGATGCCATCTGGAGGCTGGCTGCCGCCCCTTGGGGTGGGAAACCCTAAAGGGGGCGCAGCCCTCCCCTTCCCCTATATATATGAGGCCTAGGGGCTGCCCATAACACGCGATTTGATCTCTCGTTGGTGCAGCCCTGCCCCTCTCCCTCCTCCTCTTCTCCCATGGTGCTTGGCGAAGCCCTGCGGGATTGCCACGCTCCTCCACCACCACCACGCCGTTGTGCTGCTGCTGGATGGAGTCTTCCTCAACCTCTCCCTCTCTCCTTGCTGGATCAAGGCGTGGGAGACGTCACCGGGCTGTACGTGTGTTGAACGCGGAGGTGTCGTCCGTTCGGCACTTGATCATCGGTGATTTGAATCACGACGAGTACGACTCCATCAACCCCGTTCACTTGAACGCTTCCGCTTAGCGATCTACAAGGGTATGTAGATGCACTCTCCTTCTACTCGTTGCTGGTCTCTCCATAGATAGATCTTGGTGATTCGTAGGAAAATTTTGAATTTCTGCTACGTTCCCCAACACTGCAGTGGAACACGATGGTGTGGCGGCGGAGCTGCAGGGCATCGAGGCGGTGTTGCGCTCGGAGCGGCAGAACCGCAGGGCATCGGAGCGGTGCTACGCATTGGAGCGGCAGATCTGCAGGGCATCAGCACGGTGCTCCATGTCGAAGCGGCGGAGCTGCAGGGCAACATGCTGAAGCTACGACAGAGCTGCAGGGCATCGGCGCGGTGCTGCGTGTCAGAGCGGCAGAGCTGCAGTGCAACATGCCGTAGCTGCGAGGGGCCGCCGGCGCGGTGTTGGAGCACCGCGTGCCGGTGTCGTGGCTGCAATGAAGCATGGACGGAGCTGCGATGGGCCGCCAGCGCTGCATTGGAGCACCACACACCTGTGTCACGGCTGCAGTGAAGCATGGCCGGAGCTGCGACAGGCCGCCGGCGTTGCGTTGGAGCACGGCGTGCCGGTGTCGCGGCTGCAACGAAACATGGCCAGAGCTGCGACGGGCCGGAGGCTCTGCGTTGGAGCACCGTCGTGCCGGTGTAGGATGCATCGCCGCCCTGCCGGACGCCCAGCCCCCCTGATGACCTTGTGCGGCTCCTGCTTCCACGGCGACTCGTGTTTGTTGTTTAAGTGTGAATCCAACGGCTGTAAGGGAAGGATCAGGTGGCTGTGTGCGGGCGGATGATTTCTCTAAGAAATCATCTGGTTGATCCGTAGCAACGCCCTTAAAGTGGTAGAGGGCAGTCAATAAAACCAGAAGAGCACACGCGTCACGCTTAGAAGGGAAGTAAAAAAGAAGTTCAAAAAAACCAGGTAAATGAATCCCTTACGGCCTAGTATTATACTCCCTCTGTTGCAAAATAGATGACTCAACTTTATAATAAAGTTAGTATAAAATTGAATCATCTATTTTGAAACGGAGGGAGTAGTTATTAGTGTTCTCTATTTTTCTAACGAGTGTATTTGGACGCATGCAGACAGTAGAGGTTCTGCAGGCATGGCCCTCGAGTTAGCGGAGAATAGATATGTTGAAGACTTTGATTCCGGTTCTCAGGTTTCTCTTATTATTACTCAAATTATATTATCCTCTTTAAGATTTGGTTATTCATGTTATCTCGTCAATATGCTACAACATGGAGAACGTGTGCTTTAGATTTAAGCAGCCATACATACTGAAAGGGACACCTTTGGACTCGTCCTTGCTTTTTCAACGGTCTAATTACTCGACGTAAAATCTGCATCCATTTTGGTATGTGATACTGCAAATGTAAATTCAGAACATGGACCCTACGATCTAGCTTGGGTATCTATTCATCATGGTTGCGTACTGCATAAAAATGAAGTATCCTTGTGCTCATATGAGGTTGCCATTGTACCTTGCGTTTGCATTTAAATTGAGAATTCTTTAGCTAAGGTCCCGGTCTTTGTTCGTTCTTGCATTTGATTTTCCACCATGGCTTCCTCGTCCAATAACCCAATTCATTTGTGTTGCTTCCTTTCATTTTATTTCTCCATGCATGCAAATTAGCTTATTCTGGAGCTTTTCCATAAGAAGAGGTACTGTGCAACTTGCTTACGATATGGCAGAGTGAAATTATCCAGTGAACTTAACCGTTTGTAAGTGTCTTGATTGTACTAGAATTTGCAGAATTTTGTCCAAAGTCTAATCAACACTTTGCAAAACTGAAGTTTTTTATTCTGATATTTTACACCAGGATCAGTTGAGGGTCGAATGCTTCAATGGTTCCAGAAAGCTTCATCCACAATCCTGACAAATATTTCCATTGATATCACAAAGCATACCAAGAATTTGAAGTGAGTACGTTTAATCCCAGCTAACCTGTCAGGTTGTCACCTTTTAGCGATGTCATGAAAAAGGAACATGTGACAGTCATTTATTATTAATCTTGTGGTGACATATGCATGTACTATTATTGCAATACTTTGTATTAGTAATTTGTGTGTAAATGTTGTGTGGAGAAGGCGATAGGGAGACTGACGGGGCATAGAGTGCTTCCGTGTTTTGGGGTATTTAGCTGATTGCTCATTTTGGGAGCACTCAATAGCATGTTGCATCTTCAATTTTATGAAATAAATGCCTTCCTTTGTTTGCTCATTTTCTTTTGATATAAAGGTTTAGATATTAGGTATTTGGTACTCAAGACCATTTAACTTTCTTTTTTCATATATGAGTATAGCTGGATTATTCATGTTTCTTACAATCAAGAATTTTCCCATTCAGGTGGATTGTGAATTATTCCTGACATTTCAGCAAAATATCCGTTATTTATATCTAGAAGATTTTGGGATGAACTCTCGGAGACTCTTTACACTGAGACTCTTTACCCAATGTCACCTCTCTCTCCATGCAGCTCTTCTTTTCATTCTGTCCAATTCCAATACCATCGCCCATGCCCTCGGTGTGTGTGCCAGGACTAAAAAGGATCTACTTAAGATTGCAGAGGTCCCTGCTTAGCTACGTGAAGCAGTTAAATCTGATTGTAAACAAGACTCCTAAGTAGTCTCTACTTTGTATCTCAATCCGAATAAAAAAGCTTTCGAAATCGCAATGTATTTCACTCCTTTTATTTAGGTTAAGCGAAGAACTTCATTTCAGTGAATCTCACTCCTTTTGTTAAAGCTAAGTGCCGATCTTAATTGCACCTGTTACTAAAGACTTGCCCAGGCCAAGTATGCAAGACCTAATAAGTCTCTTTTATGGCCCTTATGGTTTATATTGTATGTATTCCTCTGAACAATGCAAACCATATGAGAAAATAGTATTGGTAGAAAAAAGGTGGGCTAAATGCCACATAGCTATAATGAATAAAAAATATGTCTCCATGTTGCCCAAATAACATAACAAATTATGTCAAGTTGTGAATCTCTGGAATATACATATGCTTTGAAGCTTGAAAATCCTTATGCGCAGCTAAACCATATTTAAGACCTATATGTATACGAGAAATGCAAAGCGTTTCAAGTAACTATTAGTCTAAATTGGGACTTTGCATTCCAAAGTAAAATCCTCATTTTTTCTACCTAAAATGTTAAAGTATTATTCACACTACTAAGTTTTCCTTTGTAAATAAACGTTTAAAGAAGACAAACTGTTTCAAAACACCACAAGTGTGAATTGGGAATTGTTGTGGCATGGTAGACATAACATACAAATATGTTTGTTTTAGCTTAGGTTTCTCATCATGATGACCATATTTTCAAACTAAAACTATACATATTACACAAATGTTTTGTTTTTGCAATCTCAATTTTCGCAGCGTGATAAACATGTTCTAAAATAGCATGGTTTAACAGATGGTCCTTGGAAAATGAAACTATTTTTGTCAACAACATGGCTTCAACGGGTCTCTGCGTCATTTGGCGCAACTGGTCAACTAGTTGCCTTGGGTATATACAAGCTCAAAGGGACGCCTCGAGAGGACACTGACATGGGAAAGAGATGTCTGTACGGACACAGGCGTCTGTATGGCCAAAAGGACGCGACCGTATGGACACATGCGTCCGGTTAGTCTTAGGGTCTATTTGGATTGTTGTCACTATGTTTGCCTTATATTGCCATATTATTTTTTGTCACACTTGCTTAACTTGAGTTCCTCAAATTGTAGCCACACTTTGACTTGCCTAAGGGAATCTTGCCACACTTTTTGTGTCTATGACATGTGAGGTTCACTACTCATAAACAAAATCTTGCCTTGGTGTGGCTAGAACCAAACACCAACCTAACATGATCAAACTTGCCTAAGGTGAGGTGTGGCAATATGTAACTAGAAACCAAACAGCCCCTACTGTATCTGAGTTAGTTTCAGCTGTCAACCATGCGTAACAGCCAGTCAAAACCAAGTAAGACAGCACCAGCGACATCCCTCGCAAAAAAAAAAGAAGGCACCAGCTAAACACCTCCATAGTTTTGGTAAAACTGAGGGAAAATTACTACAGTTTCAAGAAACTACATGTTCCTTGCCCACGAATTCACATACTGTGGTTTTGGATTACCACGATTTTCTAAATGCTGCGCTGCCAAACAAAGCCCAAGTACACAATTTCATCCAGAGCATTACAGACATTCAAGTACACAACTCAGACAACAATCTCGGACTGCAACAACTGAAATAAAAAGAGACAGCTGATTCTACACATAGTTGAGTCCACGGGCAGTTTCTCAGAATCTGATTCTGTGAGCAATCAAGTTGAAACAAACACTACAAATCTTTTACAAATACTCCCCCCGTTTCATAATGTAGTGCGTATAGATTTTTTGAAAAGTCAAACTTCACAAACTCTGACCAAGTTTGTAGAGAAAACTATTTATATCTACAATACCAAATAGATAAAATATGGAACTACATCTTACGATGGATCTAATGATACATGTTTGATATTCTAGATGTAAATATTTTTCCCCCACAAACTTGGCCAAAGTTTGTGATGTTTAACTTCTCAAAAAATCTATATGCACTATATTATGGAACGGAGGCAGTACTAAACAAGGAGTAGGGAGATTGAGCATGATGAATATTTGTATAGCTACAAATAGTTGATGCAGCATGTGCGTAGATCAGACAATGTCCCTTAAGGTGTCCCGATAACCTGTGACACACCAAGACAGATAGCTATCGACACCCAAGGGTTCATAAAGTGTGCTGTCGTCAATGTTATCTTCAAATTGACGAGGCTCTGCAATGCCATATAGGAGATGAATTGGGCTATTGTCCAGCTTGCCCGTCGTCTGCCCATCAAATCCCAAGTAGATTGCATCTTCACTGATAGATGGGAACACCAAAGGTGAGACTGAAAGGGCACGTTCAATGCCGATAAATACTGCACGTCCACCAAGCCCATGGATGGGCACCATCTTCTTTGATTCAAAGTCTACACGGTACACCTTGTATTTTCTATTGTCATTGCCATTGCATTGCCGGTCCACAAGTATCAGCTCCCCGCCATTGTCCACAATATGCACAGTGTCCATCATTATCGTGGCAAACGGCCTAGTCAAGTTTGCAGCGATGACCAGCCGTGGTGGCTGGTCTGCATTAGTCTCCACCACCATAACAGCCTCGGTGGTGGCACAGTAGAAGCGGCCAGCAAAAGACAGGGCTGGCAACAACCATCTGCCACGAGCAACCACTGTCCAATTCACATCCCCCGGCCTTACGACAGCAAGGGTTTTGATCCATCTGAAATGGACCGCGAAGATGTAGTCGTCAGCAAGGCCAGCGCCCGACACCTGCAACAAATCCCTTCTGCAAGACGCTTCCTTCAGATCACTCTTGGACATCAGAGCGGTGGCAGGTGGGAGATCAACTGCCTGGCGGGTGAGCGGGTTCAGTAGGCGAACCACCCAGGTGGTCCTGTCGAGGAGGACGAGCAGGCCCTCCGTGGTAGGGCCGAAAACGTCATGGCCACAGAGCTCCGGCAGATGTACATACCTTGAGCATCCGGTGGACATATTCATGAAGCGGCAGCGTGGAGAGCCCCCCGTTTCCCTGAGCATAATCCAGTGAAGTGGGTGGAAGCGGCGCTCCAGGATGCAATGAGTGCGCGGATCGGTGCAACAGAGCCGCCACGGACGGCAAACTGCACGGAAGCAGATGTAGTCCGCGACATCGTTGGCGAGAAGGCGCTCGGCGATTAGCCCAGCAGGCCCATCCCCGAGATTCGCCCAGTCCCTCCTATAAGGCCGAGGAGAAGAACCGGGTTGGATTCGAATAGAGCAATTGGAAGACAAATTGCGACGGAAATCGAACGGTACTTACCAATCGGTTTGGATGGAAGTTGAATTGCGTGCTCGCTTCGCCCCCCAAATGGGGATCTGGTCTGAGGAGTTCGAGATATCGTCCTCCGCAGGCTCAACCCGGAATTTCGTCCAGTCGCTCCTAAAAGCCGTTGAAGGATCGGGTTGGATTCGAATAGAGAAACCGGAGGACAAATTGCGATGGAAATGAACTGTACTTACCACTTATAGTGGATGGAAATTGAACTGCGGGCTTGCTTTGCTCCCCAAATGGGGATCTGCATCGGAGCTCTGGATTCGAGAGATTCCAGGAGAGTGGCCGGCGAGAGTTGGAGGTTCCTTTGCCCGCCGGTAGCAGATCAGCAAAGTTTGCGTGGAGGACGACCCTAGATTCCGCATCTTGCCCGGCGGCGGAAGAAGTCCAGAGCCAGGGTTCGGGGAGGGTGGGGGGCTGGGCACGGCTTTTATCTTTCTCGCGTCTCAAATTCTAAACCGACTCCTCCTATCGCTTCGGCACGTGTTCGGCCCGGCCCATTTTTTATTAACAAATAGTTTTTGGACCTTTTGAACCGGGCGTTCCTAAGGGGGTAAGTGGTGGGAGATCCTACTGGACGCTCTTTGCGTCAAATTGGTGTCGCAACGCACAGCGACTCAAACCGCCTGAGAAAAAAGGGAAGCAAAAAAATGAGCCAGGCGTGATCCCAGGAATCGAACTGGCGACCACACATTTGCGACCGCGTCCTCCTTGCCAATCCAGCTCACTAGAGTTTTATACATTTTAACATTGCGTTACTAAATGAACTAAGGACGCCCGTACAACAAGCCAAATCTACTTCGAACACAAAACTCTTTTTTTTCAAAAACAAAACGTGAATGTTTTATTAAATGCGAACATTATTAGTTTTATTCACAAATTTTAAGAAAATTCAAATATTTTTCAACACACAAACGAATTTTGGAGATGCGAACATATTTTTTAGAACAGAAACATTTTTTAAACTACCCAAAAAATTGAACACGAACAAAATTTGAATTTCAAAACAAAATTTGGAAACAAGAACAACTTTTCCACGTGAACATTTTTTGAAAGTCCAGAACAAAATTTGAAAAAATGAATATTTTTTCAAATTTGCAAATAATTTTGGAAACAGAACATTTTTCAAAACTCCGACCAAAACTAGTAAATACGAACATTTTTGGAAATTTGCGAACAAATTTTGAAACGGGAACATTTTTTCAAACTCCCAAACAAATTTATGGAATTTACAAACATTTTTGCAATTTGTGAACGAAATTTGAAAACATGAACATTTTCTAAATTTGGAAAGCTGAATTCCTAAACATTTTTCTAATGCAAACAAAATTTGAAAACATGGTCAATTTTGAAATAGGAACATTTATTGAAACTCACGAACAAAATTTGAAAAAACAAACATTTTTCTTAAATTTGCGAACAAATTTTGCGAAGTTGTGAAATTTTGAGAAAAAACATAAATAAAAGAAACAGAGGACAAACTTCAAAGCGCGAACAAAATTTTAATGCATGAACATTTTTTGAATCTTGAGAATTTTTTTGAAATGGAGAGCAATTTTTAAAAAATTCTAACAAAGTTGCAAGTGTCAACTTTTTTAATAAGTGAATAAAAAATTGAAATCAGGTAGATTTTCTGAATTTCAAAAGTTTTGAACTTTTTTGTGTAATGAGAACATTTTTTTAAATTTGAGAAAAAAAAATTGAAAGCTGTACTTTTTTTTGAAACCTGAACAAAACTTGAATATTTTGAAACAAGTTTGGAAATAAGAAAAGAAAAGAAAAAGAAATAAAATACCAAAGAAAGAAAATTTGTTGAAAAGAGAAATTAACTTTAAAAGGAAAACTGAAAGAAGAAACAGAAAACAAAAAAAAGGAAAAAGAAAAAAGGAAAAAAAGAAACTGAAACAGAAGAACGAAAAAAGAAACAAACCGATAAAAAACAAAAAAAACCGGTTCAGGGAACCTGCTAGAAGGTTCCCAAAACCGGTGGTAACCGTCACTGGGCCGGCCCAAATTTATTGAAATTCGTCCAGTAGATCTCCCACTTAGAAATTTCCTATTTGAGGCTCTCTGCGTGTAATGTCGCGGTAAGGCATAGAGCGAGGACCGGAAGCGAACAGCTGGGCCGGCCCATCTAAGATAGCTAACGAGGAGATCGCATCTGGTTTTGGGAACGTTCTCCAATGTTCAGGTCTCGGTTTCTACCGGTTTTGGGAATCTTTTAGAAGGTTCTGGAACCGTTTTGGCTGGTTTTGGTTTCTTTTTTTTCTATTTTTCTTTTTTTTTCGTTTTTTTATTTTTCTGTTTCTTTTCTTTTTTTTTCGTTTTTTGTTTCTTTAAATTATGTATTTGTTCAAATTTTCACAACATTTCAAATTTTGTTCAGGATCTCAAATATCGCTTTCAAATTTTGTTTGTGTGTTTAAAAAAAAGTTCCCGTTTCAAAATTTCTTTGCAAATTTAAAAAAAATGTTTGTGTTTTTAAATTTTGTTCCGGAGTTTCGAAAACTGTTCGCAAATTTTCAAAAAATGTCCTTGTTTCAAATTTTGTTCGTGAGTTCAAACAATATTCGTGTTTTCAAATATTGTCGGGGGTTTCAAAAATGTTCCCATTTAAAAAATCACATATCCAGAAAATTGTTTTGGAAATTGAAAAATGTTCTTATTTCAAAAATTGTTTGTGTTTCAAAGTTTGTTCCGGAGTTTCGAAAAATGTTTGCAAATTTCAAAAAAATGTACGTGTTTCAAATATTGTTTGCGAGTTCAAACAATGTTCGTGTTTTCAAATTTTGTTCGGGAATTTCAAAAAATGTTCACCTATCAAAAAATGTTTCGGAATTTAAAAATGTTCTCGTTTTCAGAAAAATGTTCGTATTTTCAATTTGTTAGTTGAGTTTAGAAAAATGTTCCTGTTTCCAAAAAATTTCTGCCATTTTAGAAAAAAGTTTGAGTTTTTCCAAATTTTACTCCCAATTTCGAAAACTGTTCGAGGTTTCATACAACATTCACGTTTTAAAAAAATGCTTTGCAATTTAAAACTCTAAAAACATATAGATAATCGCTTGGTTTGGTTCTTAATCGTTTTCCGGTGCATGATGAATCAGGACTTCTTGTGGAGCACCTGGTCTTGGGTTCAAATCCTGCGTAGCTGCCGCAGGCGTTTGGTTTGTGGGCGAGTTGGGATAAGATAGGACTATATCATTGATGGCGCGCGTTGCTATGCCCGTCCATTTTTACAATATAATGATAGAAATTATGTAAATATGTGAGGACGGAAAGCATGAAAGTACCATCTACATGAACATGTATGGTTGAGTGTAGTTTGTGTTGGTTCAAAAATTAACAGTAGTGAAACCATATTGGAGCTCGACATTGCTTGCATTATCATTTCCCAGTATTTGAGGCAAAAGGAGTGCACCACTGAAACTACATATGCCTACAACATGAAGGCACATGAAGAAATAGTAGTAGAAACATCGTGACGTGTTATGTCTCAAACCACTTTATCATCCACAATTATTTTTGATAGAGCTAAAAATTCACCTGATCATATTCTTCCCTAAGAAAGCCTAGCAGTAAGAATCTAAGCCCAGCTAATATTTGAAAAGAAATGTAGGACACAGTCAAATATAATAGTTTCAATCATGTTGAACCGCATGGGAAAAACAAAGATACAACGGTACTTGTTTCAATCATCCCGAATCGCATGGAAATTGAATAATTGAGTTTCATTTCATTGTCTATGAATAGTTTGAGAAAACTTTCAGGGAGAGAACACAATATTCCAGGTATGCTTCTTCTCCAAAGTTCTGTAGCAGATACCTCAGTTGAAATATCTTTCTCTACAAAAGATTTATTTCCATAAGGTGAAACCATGCCCTAAAATTATTATACCGACTATCTAGAAGTGACATAAACAAAGAACATAGAAAAGGGGAGAAATGCAAAGTAAAAGAATTGGCAATCAACCTTTTTATACCTTTTTTGTACGTGTTGCAGATTATCAACACACATGTGGTGAAAACACGTTCAGATTTTCCATAGTATGCAGTGTAAGATTATATACTGATGAGATGACCCCATGTCCGAGTCTTAACTATGTTATTTGCGACTTCTCTTCATTCGACTGAGGCACGTCAATAGTATCGACAAAGCTCTGAACTGGAGATAATATGGCAGACCACAAATCAACTACGCCATAATGTTAATTGTTTGGGAAACTAAAATTAATATAGGGAATCAAATAGTGAAGGTACCCATGAATCAATTGGACATATTATGGACATAATTTTAGTTTCCATGGAATAAATCACAAACACAATTAAAATTACCTATGTCATCATTGTTTAGAGAATGGATAGATCTGAGTATGAACGCACAAAAAGATACTCATGCAGTTCTTAAGAGTATGCAAGTCTGAACAGGAATATGAAATACCGACAGTGTGATTAGAATGATAGGCTGGACACAAAAAGAAAAAAATGACAGTAGAATTATTGTATTACTTGACATCGATCTGTGGCACAGAAGTACCTACTTAAGTGGGATGCATGTCCATGCTTTCAGCCTGAGAAGATCGTATTTTTATTGTTTTGAAGTGTTAATTGTCAAAATAAATACTACAAGCAACTACCCAAGCCATCACATCCCAAACTTGTCAAATCAATTGTTAGATCAGAAATCCTGAAATTCTTGAACAATATAAGGATCAATGGAGTCTATTGATGAACCATCTGGCCTTAATTGGACAGGTCTTGTGTTCCCTATGTCAGATCCAATCCAAATGCTGAATATAGGACATATTAGTATTGATATAAATATATATGGTCTGATGGGCATCCCTAGCACCCCTAGCCGATATGTTTGGTGACTTGATGCAGATCATGTGAGACCCAAATACTGTCTTTCGGAAACATCAAAGTAGTAAAAATTATGGATATATAGCCCGCAAGACTCCTCCAAACCAACAGATCAGAACGGAAAAGAATTCTATGAGACCAGGTCTCACGGATTAGCAGGTGAGACCCATCTTGATGGATGAGAATCAGGGCGGAGAGATTAGATGATTTGTGATTTGTGAATGCCACGTGTCATCCATCAGGGCGGGTCTCACCTGCTAACCGTGAGACCTGGTCTCATATAATTTTTTTCCGACCAGAACCAGTCCGTGGCATTTGTAGTCCTCGTCGCCTGGACCCCCTCGTCGGCTGGATCGGCTCCCCTCACGCGCCTCGATTGATGCGCGTCGTGCTGGATTCCCTCATGCACCTGCCCTCTGGATCACTTCGCCCACCTCAACTCCCCTCGCTCGTCTCGGAGGTGCTTTCCTACCCCGGTGGCTGACGGCTCCCTCGCTATCACCGGTGAGTGCGTGAGGCACTACAATTCGGCCCTGCCCCCTTAGGTAGTACCTGGAACGCTGTCGTGGGATTCATCGCGGCAACCTCGCGGAAGCGTCATCCTTGGTGCCGCGGGTGTGCCTACAACAGATTAAGGGTGCGGCCAGGCGAGATCGTCATTGCTAGGGTTTCTGCCGGCGCCGCCGGGGGTGGATGCAGAGGATCTGGCAGAGTAGAGACATCGGATGAAGCAGTTATGAAGGGTTTCGTCTGAGCGATCGGGAGATTGAGAAACAAAGGGAGAGGTCGCTTGGTTTTGTTCGTACCTTGAGTAAAGAAGTTGAGTCCTCCGCCCCAACCCTGCTAGCTCGCTGTCAAGTCATCTGCTGAGTACCGCCGCCGCCGCCACCGCAAGTCCTTTGTCGCCGCTAGCCCTCTGGCCCGTTACTCCTCCTTCCATCACCGCCATCAGATCAAGAGAGACGACACCGATTACCTCGAGCGCTGGATCCCTCGCGCAGTTGGCGTCCACTAGATCCCTCGACCGCCGGTTCCCTCGCTAGCGGATCAAACATCGCTAACCCTGGCCACCACTCACAGGAGTGGTTGCGGTTGTGGGAAGGAGCAACGATGGGAAGAGGAGATATCTCGCACATCTGCTCTTTTTCCCGATGGGCCATGCTTGCCCCAGGTCAAGGTGTTGCGCGTGAGAGAGTCTCTCAGCCTCCACGCGAGGGATGATTACAGGCCTGGTAGGCCCAATTTAATCCCAGAGGCCGAAAAAAGCCACAAGAGCAGGGACCCAAAACGGGTTAGCGCTTGTTAGGATCGAACGAAACGACTCGCGATGCGATTAAGAGACAATCGGATGGCAGAAAATGACCACAAGTGACGATCCAACGGCCACGAATGCTAATAGCCTGAGAGGGTAGGAAAAGTGCTCAGTTATAATATATGCAAATAAATAAAGATAGTCATATGCTTGGAATATACCTCGAAAATCCGGCTCCCTCGCGCGCAAAAAAGTCGCTGACATGCGCATCCACCCGCGTGCAAACGAAATGTTTTCTCGCGCTGAGGCACTAACGTTCCCAAAAGCAATGCATGGGCGTCCATGTACGTGGTGTGAGTCATCTACGCGTGTGTGCGTGTGTCCTATACGTCATGTGAGGGCGAGTTTGGTTGCCTGCATCGAGGCCAACCAGGCCCGCGCGATGCAGCATCTTTTTGGACCTCGGTTGTTTGGTTCCCCGCATACACTGTTCAGTCCGCATAGCACGATTCTTAAAGCATCCCTGGGCCTGGCCCGTTGGGAACGGCCGAATCGGCAGTTTCCTGAGAGCCAGGCCTGAGCGATGCTTCGAGGCGCATGTGGGTGGCTCTTTGGAGACGTGTGTCTCGAGTTAATCCCTCTCCCTCCCTAATCCTCAAACCGACTTTGCATCTCCTTGACGCTGTCGCCCTCGCCGAAGCGGTCGAGCTGGCCCCGCCCCGAGCCACTGCCCGTCGCCTCGCCGCCAAGCCGCCTCCACGACCGACAAAGTGGCCTCCGCTGAGTCGGCCTTTGCCTCGCGCCGTTTGTACCACGAGCTGCGCCTTGCCGCCGCGGGATTGCCTCTGCCATTCCTCAACTCGCCGGCTACGCTGCCTCAGTCCGGCCACGCCGCTTCAGCCGCCGACCCGAGCCAGTCGCGAGCCACCCGGCCAGCCGCCGCCGCTGTCGCTTTACCTCCGCGCCGACGGAGTGACCTCGATGTGGCCGCGCTGCTGGGGCAAGAGGCCGGCCGACCCGGACCGCGCGAGGCGGCTCGCCCGCTCCGCCATACGGCGCGCGCCGCTGCTGGTGCGTCGCCTTGCACAGCTCTGCGCGTGGCTACCCCGCCTCCATTGCTGGCATTTACGTGGTGCTGCCGCTGCTGCTGCGCTTGCTCGCGCGCGGAGCGGGAGGACATGAGCAGCGGCGCGCACCGGGAGATGCCGGCCGAGGGCGGGGCACGCGGCCTCGTTGGTGTCAGTGGTGGGAACAGGAGGGACAGGAGGTGGCGACCACACGGTGGCTGGCAGCGCGAAGGAGAAGTTCGTGGCGGGGGAGGTGGTGGTCGCGCTGCGTGCGGTGGAGCGGGAGATGGAGGCAGCGGAAACTTCAAAGACGGTGCCGGATGGCGTTGTTGCCAGGGTGGTGGCCGCGGTGCGGGAGCCGGCGACGGCGAGGCTTGTGGCGAAGGTGTTGCTGGTGATGCTCCTTGAGGAGGGGAACCGGGAGGCGGCGGTGGAGGCGGGCGCGGCGTCGGCGACCGTGGAGGCGATGGCGGCGGCGGGCCGAGCGGGCGCCGCGGCGGAGCGCGCGCTGATGGCGCTGGAGCTGCTCTGCATGTCGGCCGGCACCGAGGCTCCCCGAGAGGTGACGGGCGCGGCAACATCCTTAACAATGGCCAGCTCAAGCTCGTCCACGACGGCGCGAGCTGGGCGCGGCCACAGCCACGACAGCGAGTCGGGCGCGGCCACAGCCACGACAGCGAGTCGGGCGCGTCCACTGTCGCCGGGAGCTCGTGGTGGGCACTATGGGCAATGGAAGCTCCGGCGTGTTCAAAGTGTTTGACGAAATGTCATGCCGGCTGTTAGGTTTTGTTGTTAACGTTGGTAATCATATGCATGTATGCAACTAAACACCAGGTGAAAATTGCATCTCAATGACAAGACCCCCAATGAAGGTATCAACTGGCCATCTACGTTTTTGACCTTATTTTTGCTTATCCAGACCCTGTTTAGTCTGGCTCGTTTTTTTCCTTTGAGCCAGGCCCGACAGCGAAAGCAGCCAAACACGCATTGAGTGAGCTGCGCGTGGGCAGCATGGATAGTGTACGCTGTATGCGACGCTGCTATATTTATACACGGACGGCCGATGTTGTAGATGTATGCGGCGGTTGTATTTATACGCTGACGGCCGATGTTGTACATCTATACGCGGCACACGTGGGTGGCTGTATTCTATGTACGTGGCCGGCCAATGTTGTACGCTGTGTACGCGGAGGTGTGCATGGTGTACATGCTGCTGTCATGTGTGCGTGAGCTACGTGCTGCTGAGAGTTGCATATGCCCCAATTGATCGGAGAGATAGGATGAAAAGAGAGTATTTTGATAGTAAGTATGAAAAATGGCTATCTCAACCATGATACATCCTCCAAACCAAACAAAACATGGGCTAACATCATTCCTCAACCAAACAGAGAAAATGGCTATCCCTAACCAGCTAGAGGGGATACCTATAAACACCCTAGCATCTCTCCCATCAATGTGTTTGTTCGCTCGCTCGATCAACTAGCGCTGCTTGATTTTCGTTTTTTTGCTGAACTACTGTTTCAGGGCTCATAAATATGGGGGAAAAACTAACACACAAAAATCACGAATTATGAAAAAAAAACTTTATTGATTTTGAAAAAAGTTCATCGAATACGAAAAAAGTTCATCAAATTTGAAAACATGTTCACTGGTTTTGAAAAAAATTCATCAAATATAAAAATGATCATTGAATTTAAAAAAGTTCATCAATTTTGGAAGTTCATGATATTAGAAAAAATCATGATTTAAAATCACGATTGTGAACCAAGTTCACGCATTGAAGGAAGAAGAGAAAAAACGAATAAGAACCACGGCCCGGAGAAAGAATAAACGAAAATGAACAGGAAGTATTGTAACCAACCCGAACCCCTCTCCCCCTCTCCCTTGCGCTGCCCTCCCCAGGGCGGCCCGAGGGCGTCTAGGGTTTCCTCGGCGCCGCCCCTCTCCAGCCTCCCTCCTTCCCTTGCCGTCACCCGAGGCGGTCGCCGGGCAGCGCCCGTGCGGCTGCCGAGGACGGTGACGGCAAGGTCTCTGTCGCTTCTCTCGCAAGAAGGACTCCGGATCCAGGGCGGCGGCCCTTGGCGGCGAGGCGGCGCCGTCCCCGGCCGGCGGCGTGCACGGGAGGTGCGGGTCGGCTTCCTCGGCTGCTCGGGCGGCGAGGAGCAGGCGGATTGCGGCCGTGGGGTGGCGAGGTTCCCGTCCTCCGCCCCAGATCTGAAGGTCAGACTCCCCCTCTCTGCTTCTTCCTCCGCTGGCGCGTTCGATTTGGGGCCTCTGGCCGCTGGATCCGGTGCCGGCGGGGTGCTCCCCAAACTGGTGGTGTGGGATGAGCCCGGGGGAAACCCATGTTTGGTTTGTGCCAGCACGGCGGTGGCGGCGCCATTTTTGGTGTCGTTCTACTCCCTGGAGTCGCCTTTGTGGGCTCCCCTCCACACCCCGGCCACTCTTCCCGGGCGAAAGCTCGAATCCCGGCTGGATGGGCAGCGGCGGCGGCAGGTGCGTCGTGTCCTCCTTGGAGGCGCCGCCTGGGGAAGATTGGTGCTTTGGGGTTGTGTGCAGCAGGGTGTAGGCGGGCGGCTGGTGACTATCGAGTCCCTGTGGCTCGGTAGCTCCTTCACTTCGGCAACTCTTCCGGCGGCTTTCCCTCTACTTTTGGCGTCCTTCGGTGGCTGCGGTGTTGCTGATGAGCGTGTGCAACGTCTTGTGGTCGTGCTCCGTGGCTGGCCCAGACTCGAGACCAACCATTGCTCTTGCTCTCGGGTGAGCGTCTCTACATTCGACGGTGCGGCGCCTTCGAGCCTAGGCGAGGGGAAGGGATCCCCTTCGATGTTAGAGAGGGCAGGTGTTGGGTCTCCTCCTGTTTCCAGTCATGTGTTCGATTCCTCTGTCGGCTGCTGATCCTCGAGGCTTCACTTGTAGTCGTTTTGGTGCCTTGCTGTAGTGGGCTTATCCTCAACTAAGCGGTTCTTAATAGTTTATCTTGTGTTTGCTGGTTGTAGGTGTAGCGTTGTAAGCTGTCCTTGCAGCCCCCTTGTATTGTTTGGCCGTTGTTGTGTGGTGATCTTGTTCCTATAATCCTGGCCGGTTGATGGCTTTGCTAATTCAAAGTCGGGCTCTTTCTTGAGCCTTCGTTCTAAAAAAAAGAATAAATGAAAATGAGATGTATTTACGCAGACGTGAGGTTGTGTCGTAGTGGTAATTGCGCTGCTCTCTCCACCAGAAGCTCTTGAGTTTGAACCCCGCCCGCGCACACCTTTTTTGCTCCAGTTTGAACAGCAAAAAGGGAAAGCAGGTCGGCCCCGTGCAGCGGTGGTGTGTGTGCCCGTTTGGGAAAACAGAAGAAACTGGCGCATAAGGCGCCATTTAGGACTTGCCTTTTGGACCCAGCAGATTTGATTGGACACCGAGTATTTTACAATCTTTTGGGAAAACAGAAAAAATATCAGTACAATCTCTGATAGTAAAATACTTATTTTACTATGGGAGGTGGTACTTGGACGCAGAGTTTCTGCACCCGAGCTCAAATGAGCTTGGGTGAACAGTAAAATAAAACTAAATATAAAAAGATTCAAAAAAATCTAATTTTTTTTAAGAAACTTTGACAAAAGTTTTAAGTGCTTGCAAAAATTCGTTATGAAATCACATTTCTAGAAGGAGTGACAAAAAAATAAAATCGGTACTCTGAATGCTACTTTTAAAAGCATTTTGGAGCACTGAATTTGTTTTTTTGCCATGCCTTACAGGAATGTGATTTTATGATGAATTTTTGCAAGCACTTAGAGCTTTTTTCAATGTTTCTTCCAAAAAAAATTGGAATTTTTTGAATGTTTTGAATTTTTTTTGATTTTACTGTTCACCGAGCTCAAATGAGCTTGGGTGAACAGTAAAATCAAAACTAAATAAAAAATTCAAACAAATCCAATTTTTTTTTAGAAACATTGGCAAAAGTTTTAAGTGCTTGCAAAAATTCGTCATGAAATCACATTTCTAGAAGGCGGGACAAAAAAACAAAATCGGTACTCTGAAAATGCTACTTTCAAAAGCATTTTGGAGCACTGAATTTGTTTTTTTGCCATGCCTTACAGGAATGTGATTTCATGATGAATTTTTGCAAGCATTTAGAGCTTTTGTCAATGTTTCTCCCAAAAAAAAATTTGGAATTTTTTGATTTTTTTTTATTTTACTGTTCACCGAGCTCAAATGAGCTCGGGAGCAGAAAGGCACTTTCGGTGGTACTGATATTTTTTCGTACGTTTGCCTGTCCTTGGGTCGAGTGAGTAGCAAAATAATAAAGGTGCGCTCCAAAGGGCCGAGCTGGGTCTGCTATCTTACCCTTTTTCGTGTCAATCGGAAGAAGCTATCTCACCAGAAAATAATGGATCGGGGTGTTCGAACCCATGACATACAATCTGGTAGAGAGGGCACCACCTAGTTTTTTTTATAAAGTAACTAGGGAATTTATTCAAAGCTCAAAACATCCGGGATACAAGCAATATCTGGAAGATTTCCTAGCCACACATGGCGACCCGAAAGAGATGCAACTCCTTTTGCTATCAAGTGGGCCTCAAAATTATTTTCCCTTCGTTCAAACCGGAAAATTACAGAAAGAAAGAAATTTCTAGTAAACAAAATCTCGTTAATGACAGGAGCATAAACTGGTGAAGCCTTGCAATTGATATTTGAGATCACCTCTAAACAGTCCGAGGCTATGACCAAATTATGAAGATTCAAGTCCTGAGCAAGTGCAAGGACTTCGCTGCATGCATAGGCCTCCAAGCTTGGGTCAATCAGCCCGTCGAAAACCACTGCCGAAGCTCCTAAGTACTTGCCTACGTTGTCTCGACACACTGCAGCCGCAACTCCTTTCTCCCCCAAAGATGAAACTCCCCCACACAGTTTAGCTTGGCCGCATCCAGCCCTGGTGGCAGCCACACCTTCAGCTTAGGAATCGCCGGCAGAGAGGAGTTTGCTCGCGAGGTTCGAACCGCAACAATGTCCAGATCCTCAAGGAAACGCTTAATGAAGCACACTATGGACAGTGGGCTATGATATTCATCCTCGTGTATGGCCTTTCGACAAGCCCACCAGATCGCCCACATGGTGACCAACACTCGTGCAGTATCCTGTTGGCTTGTAGATTCGAATAACAAGAACAACCAGAGTCCCGCATCCTCATTCTGGTTTGATATCACATGCTCTAACAAGTCCTCGTCCCCCAAGGCCCAAACACATCTGGCCATGCGGCGGCTCAAAAGGGAGTGCCTCCATGTGTCCTCTTCTGCACCGCATATGGAGCAAACCGGAGAGTCTGCCATATGCATGTGATGACGGGCCTGGCCTGTTGGGATCGATATATGCGCTAATCTCCAAACAAACAATCGCACCTTTGATGACACTTTCACCTTCCAGAGTTGTGACCACGAGTTCTTTTCTGTAGCAATATTTGAATGACCTGGTCTCTGCTCTAGCCAATCCTCCCGCTGGAATTTAATTGTAGAAAGCATCATGTAAGCCGAACGGACTGAAAATACTCCACGCTTATCATAGTGCCAAGCCCAAAAATCATCCTGAACCCGAGTACTGAGAGGAATGTTGAGGATCACCTCGACGTCAGGAGCAATGAAATGTTCTGTGAGAGTTTGTTTATTCCAAATCTGCGAGGTGGGATCAATGAGCTCCGAGACAAGAGATGGAGGGTTTATCGACGGTGCACAAATCGGACGAAGTTTATAATCTCTCGGCAGCCAATTCTTATTCCAGATGTTTTTTTTCTGTCCCGATCCAATCCTCTTTATTAGTCCAAGAGCTAGAACATCTCTCCCCTCCACCAGAGATCGTCAAACCTGGGGGGTATTGTTCCTAAACTTGCATCAAGAAGGTGACATTCAGGAAAATATCTTGCCTTGAGCACACAGGCACTTAGCGAGTCAGGGTTTTGCATTAATCTCCAAGTTTGTTGTGCTAGGAGGGCCAGGTTAAAAAGCTCCATGTCTTTGAAACCCAAACCACCCATAAACTTCGGTTTGGTAATTGTTCTCCAAGATACCCATGATGTTTTCCTTTGTCCATCCTTACACCCCCACCAAAACTTCCAGATTATTTTGTTGATATGCTCACACAGCCCCTTCGGAAGTTTGAAACAAGCCATCGAATAAGTGGGTATGGATTGTGCTACAGACTTTATAAGCGCCTCCTTTCCCCTGCTAATAAGCATTTTTTTTCATCCAACCTTGCACCTTCTTCCAGATCCGGTCCTTTAAATACCTAAAAGACCCCTCCTTTGCCTTGCCTACATCAGATGGAAAGCCAAGATATTTCTCGAATAGTGATTCATTATGGACCTCAAGGATGTTTTTAATTGAGTCACGAGTGAGAGCCGCAACTGTTGGGGAACGTAGTAATTTCAAAAAAATTCCTACGCACACGCATGATCATGGTGATGCATAGCAACAAGAGGGGAGAGTGTTGTCCACGTACCCTCGTAGACCGTAAGCGGAAGCGTTATGACAACGTGGTTGATGTAGTCGTACATCTTCACGATCCGACCGATCCGAGTACCAAACGTACGGCACCTCCAAGTTCAGCACACGTTCAGCTCGATGACGATCCCCGGACTCCGATCCAGCAGGGTGTCGGGGATGAGTTCCGTCAGCACGACGGCACGGTGATGATGATGATGTTCTACCGACGCAAGGCTTCGCCTAAGCACCACAACGATATGACCGAGGTGGAATACGATGGAGGGGGGCACCGCACACGGCTAAGGAACGATCACGAAGATCAACTTGTGTGTCTAGAGGTGCCCCCTGCCCCCGTATATAAAGGAGCAAGGGGGAGGCCGGCCAGCCCTAGGGGGCGCGCCAAGGAGGGGGGAGTCCTCCTCCTAGTGGGAGTAGGACTCCCCTTTCCTAGTCCAACTAGGAAGGAGGAAGGGGGAAGGAAAGAGAGGGAGAGGGAGAGGGAAAGAGGGGCCGCACCCCCCTCCCCTAGTCCAATTCGGACTCACCATGGGGGGGCGCCACCTCCTGGGCTGCTGCCCTCTCTCTCCCCTCAGGCCCATGTAGGCCCAGTACTTCCCCGGTGTTGGGGAACGTAGTAATTTCAAAAAATTTCCTACGCACACGCAAGATCATGGTGATGGCATAGCAACGAGAGGGGAGAGTGTTGTCTACGTACCCTCATACACCGTTAAGCGGAAGCATTATGACAACGCGGTTGATGTAGTCGTACGTCTTCACGATCCGATCGATCCAAGCACCGAACGTACGGCACCTCCGTGTTCAGCACACGTTCAGCTCGATGACGTTCCCCGAGCTCCAATCCAGCAAAGCGTCGGGGATGAGTTCCGTCAGCACGACGGCGTGGTGACGATGATGATGTTCTACCGGCGCAGGGCTTCACCTAAACTCCGCGACGATATGACCAAGGTGGAATATGGTGGAGGGGGGCACCGCACACGGCTAAGGAACAATCCGTAGATCAACTTGTGTGTCATGGGGTGCCCCCTGCCCTCGTATATAAAGGAGTGGAGGAGGGGAGGGTCGGCCCTCTCTATGGCGCGCCCTAGGGGAGTCCTACTCCCACCAGGAGTAGGATTCCCCCTTTCCTAGTCCAACTAGGAGTCCTTCTAAGTAGTAGGAGTAGGAGACAAGGAAGGGGAAGAGGGAAGAGAAGGAAGGAGGGGGCGCCTGAAGGAAATATGCCCTAGAGGCAATAATAAAGTTATTATTTATTTCCTTATATCATGATAAATGTTTATTACTCATGCTAGAATTGTATTAACCGGAAACATAATACATGTGTGAATACATAGACAAACATAGTGTCACTAGTATGCCTCTACTTGACTAGCTCGTTTATCAAAGATGGTTATGTTTCCTAACCATAGACATGAGTTGTCATTTGATTAACAGGATCACATCATTAGGAGAATGATGTGATTGACATGACCCATTCCGTTAGCCTAGCACTTGATCGTTTAGTATGTTGCTATTGCTTTCTTCATGACTTATACATGTTCCTGTAACTATGAGATTATGCAACTCCCGTTTATCGGAGGAACACCTTGTGTGCTACCAAACGTCACAACGTAACTGGGTGATTATAAAGGTGCTCTACAGGTGTCTCCAAAGGTACATGGTGAGTTGGCGTAATTCGAGATTAGGTTTTGTCACTCCGATTGTCGGAGAGGTATCTCTGGGCCCTCTCGGTAATGCACATCACTATAAGCCTTGCAAGCAATGTGACCAATGAGTTGGTTATGGGATGATGCATTACGTAACGAGTAAAGAGACTTGCCGGTAACGAGATTGAACTAGGTATTGGATACCGACGATCGAATCTCGGGCAAGTAACATACCGATGACAAAGGGAACAACGTATGTTGTTATGCGGTTTGACCGATAAAGATCTTCGTAGAATATGTAGGAGCCAATATGGGCATCCAGGTCCCGCTATTGGTTATTGACCAAGAATAGTTCTAGGTCATGTCTACATAATTCTCGAACCCGTAGGGTCCGCACGCTTAAGGTTTCGATGACAGTTTTATTATGAGTTTATGAGTTTTGATGTACCGAAGGAGTTCGGAGTCCCGGATGAGATTGGGGACATGACGAGGAGTCTCGAAATGGTCGAGACGTAAAGATCGATATATTGGACGACTATATTCGGACTTCGGAAAGGTTCCGAGTGATTCGGGTATTTTTCGGAGTACCGGAGAGTTACGGGAATTCGCCGGGAGAAGCATTGGGCCTTATTGGGCCATACGGGAAAGAGAGAGGGGCTGCCTAGGGCAGGCTGTGCCCCCCCCAAGGCCTAGTCCAAATTGGACTAGGGGGAGGGGCCGCACCCCTTCTTCCTTCCCTTCTCTCTTCCCTTTCCTTCTCTCCTACTCCTACTACATGGAAGGTCTCCTAGTTGGACTAGGAAAGGGGGAATCCTACTCCCGGTGGGAGTAGGACTCCTCCTTGGTGCGCCTCCTCCTAGGCCGGCCACCCCCTCCCTTTCTCCTTTATATACGGGGGCAGGGGGCACCCCATAGACACACAAGTTGATCTACGGATCGTTCCTTAGCCGTGTGCGGTGCCCCGCTCCACCATATTCCACCTCGGTCATATCGTCGCGAAGCTTAGGCGAAGCCCTGCGCCGGTAGAGCATCAACATCGTCACCACACCGTCGTGCTGACGGAACTCATCTCCGGAGCTCGGCTGGATCGGAGGCCGGAGATCGTCATCGAGCTGAACGTGTGCTGAACTCGGAGGCCCCGTACGTTCGGTGCTTGGATCGGTCGGATCGTGAAGACGTACGACTACATCAACCGCGTTGTCATAACGCTTCCGCTTACGGTCTACGAGGGTACGTGGACGAACACTCTCCACTCTCGTTGTTATGCCATCACCATGATCTTGCGTGTGCGTAGGAAATTTTTTGAAATTACTACGTTCCCCAACAGCGCCGCCCCTCCCCCTAGTCCAATCAGACTAGTCAATGTGGGGGCGCGCCCTGCCTCTCCCTCTCCCCTAAAGCCCAATAAGGCCCATATACTTCTTCCCCGTATTCCCGTAACTCCCCAGTACTCCGAAAATACCCGAATCACTCGGAAGCTTTCCGAACTCTGAATATAGTCGTCCAATATATCGATCTTTATGTCTCGACCATTTAGAGACTTCTCGTCATGTCCCCGATCTCATCCGGGACTCCGAACTCCTTCGGTACATCAAAACTTATAAAATCATAATAAAACTGTCATCATAACGTTAAGCGTGCAGACCCTACGGGTTCGAGAACTATGTAGACATGACCTAGAACTGTTTCCGGTCAATAACCAATAGTGGAACCTGGATGTTCATATTGGCTCCTACATATTCTACGAAGATCTTTATCGGTCAAACCGCATAACAACATACATTGTTCCCTTTGTCATCGGTATGTTACTTGCCCGAGATTCGATCGTCGGTATCCAATACCTAGTTCAATCTCGTTACCGGCAAGTCTCTTTACTCGTTCTGTAATACATCATTCCGTAACTAACTCATTAGTTACAATGCTTGCAAGGCTTAAGTGATGTGTATTACCGAGAGGGCCCAGAGATACCTCTCCGACAATCGGAGTGACAAATCCTAATCTCGATATACGCCAACCCAACATGTACCTTTGGAGACACCTGTAGAGCACCTTTATAATCACCCAGTTACGTTGTGACGTTTGGTAGCACACAAAGTGTTCCTCCGGTAAACGGGAGTTGCATAATCTCATAGTTGTAGGAACCTTGTATAAGTCATGAAGAAAGCAATATCAATATACTAAACGATCAGGTGCTAGGCTAACGGAATGGGTCAAGTCAATCACATCATTCTCCTAATGATGTGATCCCGTTAATCAAATGACAACTCATGTCTATGGTTAGGAAACACAACCATCTTTGATCAACAAGCTAGTCAAGTAGAGGCATACTAATGACACTATGTTTGTCTATGTATTCACACATGTATTATGTTTCCGGTTAATACAATTCTAGCATGAATAACAAACATTTATCATGATATAAGGAAATAAATAATAACTTTATTATTGCCTCTAGGGCATATTTCCTTCAGTCTCCCACTTGCACTAGAGTCAATAATCTAGTTCACATCACCATGTGATTTAACATCAATATTCATATCTGTATATGATTAACACCCATAGTTCACATCGTCATGTGACCAACATCCAAAGGGTTTACTAGAGTCAATAATCTAGTTCACATCGCTTATGTGATTAACACCCAAAGAGTACTAAGGTGTGATCATGTTTTGCTCGTGAGAGAAGCTTAGTCAACGGGTCTGTCACATTCAGAGCCGTATGTATTTTTGCAAATATTCTATGTCTACAATGCTCTGCATGGAGCTACTCTAGCTAATTGCTCCCACTTTCAATATGTATCCAGATTGAGACTTAGAGTCATCTGGATCAGTGCCAAAACTTGTATCAACGTAACCCTTTACGATGAACCTTTTTGTCACCTCCATAATCGAGAAACATATCCTTATTCTACTAAGGATAATTTTGACCAATGTCCAGTGATCTACTCCTAGATCACTATTGTACTCCCTTGCCAAACCAGGGCAGAGTATACAATAGATCTGGTCCATAGCATGGCATACTTTTATAGAACCTATGACTGATGCATAGGGAATGACTTTCATTCTTTTCTATTTTCTGTCGTGGTCGGGATTTGAGTCTTACTCAATTTCATACCTTTGCAACACAGGCAAGAACTCTTTCTTTGACTGTTCCATTTTGAACTACTTCAAAATCTTGTCAAGGTATGTACTCATTGAAAATCTTATCAAGCATCTTGATCTATCTCAATAGATCTTGATGCTCAACATGTAAGTAGCTTTTACTGAGGTCTTTCTTTGAAAAAACCCTTCAAAACACTCCTTTATGCTTTGCAGAATAATTCTACATTATTTCCGATCAACAATATGTCATTCACATATACTTATCAGAAATGATGTAGTGCTCCCACTCACTTTCTTGTAAATACAGGCTTCACCGCAAGTCTGTATAAAACTATATGCTTTGATCAATTTATCAGAGCGTATATTCCAACTCTGAGATGCTTGCACCAGTCCATAGATGGATCAATGGAGCTTGCACATTTTGTTAGCACCTTTAGGATTGACAAAACCTTCTGGTTGCATCATATACAACTCTTCTTTAAGAAAACCATTAAGGAATGCAGTTTTGACATCCATTTGCCAGATTTCATAAAATGTGGCAATTGCTAACATGATTCGGACAGACTTAAGCATCGCTACAGTTGAGCAAATCTCATTGTAGTCAACACCTTGAACTTTGTCGAAAACCTTTTGCGACAAGTCGAGCTTTGTAGATAGTAACACTACCATCAACGTCCGTCTTTCTTTTGAAGATCCATTTATTTTCTATGGCTTGCCGATCATCGGGCAAGTCCACCAAAGTCCACACTTTGTTCTCATACATGGATCCTATCTCAGATTTCATGGCCTCCTGCCATTTTGTGAAATCTGGGCTCATCATCGCTTCCTCATAGTTCGTAGGTTTATCATGGTCTAGTAACATGACTTTCAGAACATGATTACCGTACCACTCTGGTGTGAACCGTACTCTGGAAGACCTACGAGGTTCTGTAGTAACTTGATCAGAAGTTTCATGATCATCATCATTAGCTTCCTCACTAATTGGTGTAGGAATCACTGGAACTGATTTCAGTGATGAACTATTTTCCAATTCGGGAGCAGGTACAGTTACCTCATCAAGTTCTACTTTCCTCCCACTCACTTCTTTCGAGAGAAACTCCTTCTCTAGAAAGGATCCATTTTTAGCAATGAATATCTTGCCTTCGGATCTGTGATAGAAGGTGTACCCAACAGTTTCCTTTGGGTATTCTATGAAGACGCACTTCTCCAATTTGGGTTTGAGCTTATCAGGATGGAACTTTTTCACATAAGCATCACAGCCCCAAACTTTAAGAAACGACAACTTGGGTTTCTTGCTAAACCACAGTTCATATGGTGTCGTCTCAACGGATTTAGATGGTGCCCTTTTAACGTGAATGCAGCTATCTCTAATGCATAACCCCAAAACGATAGTGGTAAACCGATAATAGACATCATAGATCGCACCATATCTAGTAAAGTACGATTACAACGTTCGGACACACCATAACGTTGTGGTGTTCCAGGTGGCGTGAGCTGTGAAACTATTCCACATTGTTTTAATTGAAGACCAAACTCGTAACTCAATTATTCGTCTCCGCGATCAAATCGCAGAAACTTTATTTTCTTGTTACGATGATTTTTCCACTTCACTCTGGAATTGTTTGAATATTTCAACTATTTCAGACTTATGTTTCATCAAGTAGATATACCCATATCTGCTCAAATCATCTTGTGAAGGTCAGAAAATAACGATACTTGCCACGAGCATCAACATTCATTGGATCGCATACATCGGTATGTATTATTTCCAATAAGTCAGTAGCTTGTTCCATTGTTCCGAAGAACGGAGTTTTAGTCATCTTGCCCAAAAGGCACGGTTCGCAAGCATCAAATGATTCATAACCAAGTGATTCCGAAAATCCATCTTTACGGAGTTTCTTCATGCGCTTTACACCGATATGACCCAAAGGGCAGTGCCACCAATAAGTTGCACTATCATTATTAACTTTGCATCTTTTGGCATCAATATTATGAATATGTGTATCACTACGATCGAGATCCAACAAACTATTTTCATTGGGTGTATAACCATCGAAGGTCTTATTCATGTAAACAGAATAACAATTATTCTTTAACTTCAAATGAATAACCGTATCGCAATAGACATGATCTTATCATATTTATGCTCAACGCAAACACCAAATAACATTTATTTAGGTTTAACACTAATCTCGAAAATATAGGGAGTGTGTGATGATGATCGTATCAATCTTGGAACTATTTCCAGCACTCATCGTCACTTCCCCTCAACTAGTCTCTGTTTATTATGTAACTCCTGTTTCGAGTTACTAATCTTAGCAACCGAACAAGTATCAAATACTCAGGGGCTACTATAAACACTAGTAAGGTACACATCAATAATCTCTATATCAAATATACCCTTGTTCACTTTGCCATCCTTCTTATCCACCAAATATTTAGGGCATTTCCGCTTCGAGTGACCATTTCCTTTGTAGTGTAAGCACTCAGTTTTAGGCTTTGGTCCAGCTTTGGGATTCTTCGTGGGAGTGACAACTTGCTTGCCATTCTACTTGAAGTTTCCTTTCTTTCCCTTTGCCCTTTTCTTGAAACTAGTGGTCTTGTCAATCATCAACACTTGATGCTCTTTCTTGATTTCTACCTTCGTCGATTTCAACATCACAAAGAGCTCGGGAATCATTTTCGTCATCCCTTGCATATTATAGTTCATCACGAAGTTCTAGTAACTTTAGTGATTGTGGCTAGAGAATTCTGTCAATCACTATCTTATCTGGAAGATTAACTCCCACTTGATTCAAGCGATTGAAGTACCCAGACAATCTGAGCACATGCTCACTAGTTGAGCGATTCTCCTCCATCTTTTAGCTGTAGAACTTGTTGAAGACTTCATATCTCTCAACTCGGGTATTTGCTCGAAATATTAACTTCAACTCCTGGAACATCTCATATGGTCCATGACGTTCAAAACGTCTTTGAAGTCCCGATTCTAAAGCCGTTAAGCATGGTGCACTAAACTATCATGTAGTCATCATATTGAGTGAGCCAAACGTTCATAACGTCTGCATCTGCTCCTGCAATAGGTTTGTCACCTAGCGGTGCATCAAGGACATAATTCTTCTGTGCAGCAATGAGGATAAACCTCTGATCACGGATCCAATCCGCATCATTGCTACTAACATTTTTCAACACAATTTTCTCTAGGAACATATCAAAATAAACATATGAAAACAACAACGTGAGCTATTGATCTACAACATAATTTGCAAAATACTACCAGGACTAAGTTCATGATAAATTTAAGTTCAATTAATCATATTACTTAAGAACTCCCACTTAGACAGACATCTCTCTAGTCATCTAAGTGATCATGTGATCCAAATCAACTAAACCATAACCGATCATCACGTGAGATGGAGTAGTTTTCAATGGTGAACATCACTATGTTGATCATATCTACTATATGATTCACGCTCGACCTTTCGGTCTCCGTGTTCCGAGGCCATATCTGCATATGCTAGGCTCGTCAAGTTTAACCTGAGTATTCAGCGTGTGCAAAACTGGCTTGCACCCGTTGTAGATGGACGTAGAGCTTATCACACCCGATCATCACGTGGTGTCTGGGCACGGCGAACTTTGGCAACGGTGCATACTCAGGGAGAACACTTCTTGATAATTAGTGAGAGATCATCTTAAAATGCTACCGTCAAACAAAGCAAGATAAGATGCATAAAAGATAAACATAACATGCAATCAATATAAGTGATATGATATGGCCATCATCATCTTGTGCTTGTGATCTCCATCTTCGAAGCACCGTCGTGATCACCATCGTCACCGGCGCGACACCTTGATCTCCATCGTAGCATCGTTGTCGTTTACGCCATCTATTGCTTCTACGACTATCGCTACCGCTTAGTGATAAAGTAAAGCAATTACAGGGCGTTTGCATTTCATACAATAAAGCGACAACCATATGGCTCCTGCCAGTTGCCGATAACTTTGGTTACAAAACATGATCATCTCATACAATAAAATATAGCATCACATCTTGACCATATCACATCACAACATGCCCTGCAAAAACAAGTTAGACGTCCTCTACTTTGTTGTTGCAAATTTTACGTGGCTGCTATGGGCTTAGCAAGAACCGTTCTTACCTACGCATCAAAACCACAACGATAGTTCGTCAAGTTAGTGTTATTTTAACCTTCGCAAGGACCGGGCGTAGCCACACTCGGTTCAACTAAAGTTGGAGAAACTGACACCCGCCAGCCACCTGTGTGCAAAGCACATTGGTAGAACCAGTCTCGCGTAAGCGTACGCGTAATGTCGGTCCGGGCCGCTTCATCCAACAATACCGCCGAACCAAAGTATGACATGCTGGTAAGCAGTATGACTTGTATCACCCACAACTCACTTGTGTTCTACTCATGCATATAACATCAACGCATAAAACCTGGCTCTAATACCACTGTTGGGGAATGTAGTAATTTCAAAAAATTTCCTACGCACACGCAAGATCATGGTGATGGCATAGCAACAAGAGGGGAGAGTGTTGTCTACGTACCCTCGTAGACTGTTAAGCGGAAGCGTTATGACAACGCGGTTGATGTAGTCGTACGTCTTCACGATCCGACCGATCCAAGCACCGAACGTACGGCACCTCCGTGTTCAGCACACGTTCAGCTCGATGACGTTCCCCGAGCTCCAATCCAGCCGAGCTCCGGAGATGAGTTCCGTCAGCACGATGGCGTGGTGACGATGATGATGTTCTACCGGCGCAGGGCTTCGCCTAAACTCCGCGACGATATGACCGAGGTGGAATATGGTGGAGGGGGGACACCACACACGGCTAAGGAACAATCCGTAGATCAACTTGTGTGTCATGGGGTGCCCCCTGCCCCCGTATATAAAGGAGTGGAGGAGGGGAGGGCCGGCCCTCTCTATGGCGCGCCCTAGGGGAGTCCTACTCCCACCGGGAGTAGGATTCCCCCTTTCCTAGTCCAACTAGGAGTCCTTCCAAGTAGTAGGAGTAGGAGACAAGGAAGGGGAAGAGGGAAGAGAAGGAAGGAGGGGGCGCCGCCCCTCCCCCTAGTCCAATTCGGACTAGTCAATGGGGGGCGCGCGGCCTGCCTCTCCCTCTCCCCTAAAGCCCAATAAGGCCCATATACTTCTTCCCCGTATTCCCGTAACTCCCCGGTACTCCGAAAAATACCCCAATCACTCGGAACCTTTCCGAACTCCGAATATAGTCGTCCAATATATCGATCTTTACGTCTCGACCATTTCGAGACTTCTTGTCATTTCCCCGCTCTCATCCGAGACTCCGAACTCCTTCGGTACATCAAAACTTATAAACTCATAATAAAACTGTCATCGTAACGTTAAGCGTGCGGACCCTACGGGTTCGAGAACTATGTAGACATGACCTAGAACTATTTCCGGTCAATAACCAATAGTGGAACCTGGATGTTTATATTGGCTCCTACATATTCTATGAAGATATTTATCGGTCAAACCGCATAACAACATACATTGTTCCCTTTGTCATCGGTATGTTACTTGCCCGAGATTCGATCGTCGGTATCCAATACCTAGTTCAATCTCGTTACCGGCAAGTCTCTTTACTCGTTCTGTAATACATCATTCCGTAACTAACTCATTAGTTACAATGCTTGCAAGGCTTAAGTGATGTGTATTACCGAGAGGGCCCAAAGATACCTCTCCGACAATCGGAGTGACAAAACCTAATCTCGATATACGCCAACCCAACATGTACCTTTGGAGACACCTGTAGAGCACCTTTATAATCACCCAGTTATATTGTGACGTTTGGTAGCACACAAAGTGTTCCTACGGTAAACGGGAGTTGCATAATCTCATAGTTGTAGGAACCTTATATAAGTCATGAAGAAAGCAATAGCAATATACTAAACGATCAAGTGCTAGGCTAACGGAATGGGTCAAGTCAATCACATCATTCTCCTAATGATGTGATCCCGTTAATCAAATGACAACTCATGTCTATGGTTAGGAAACACAACCATCTTTGATCAACAAGCTAGTCAAGTAGAGGCATACTAGTGACACTATGTTTGTCTATGTATTCACACATGTATTATGTTTCCGGTTAATACAATTCTAGCATGAATAATAAACATTTATCATGATATAAGGAAATAAATAATAACTTTATTATTGCCTCTAGGGCATATTTCCTTCACCCGGGGGGTTCCGGTAACCCCTTCGGCACTCCGATTTTCTCCGAAATCACCCGGAACACTTCCGGTGTCCGAATATAGTCGTCCAATATATCAATATTTATGTCTTGACCATTTCGAGACTCCTCGTCATGTCTGTGATCACATCCAGGACTCCAAACAACCTTCAGTACATCAAAACTTATAAACTCGTAATAAAACTGTCATCGTAACGTTAAGCGTGCGGACTCCGAACTATGCATCATCTCGCAACTAACTCATTGGTTGCAATGCTTGCAAGGCTTAAGTGATGTGCATTACAGAGAGGGCCCAGAGATACCTCTTCGACATTCGGAGTGACAAATCCTAATCTCGAAATACGCCAACCCAACAAGTACCTTTGGAGACACCTGTAGAGCACCTTTATAATCACCCAGTTACGTTGTGACGTTTGGTAGCACACAAAGTGTTCCTCCGGTAAACGGGAGTTGCATAATCTCATAGTCATAGGAACATGTATAAGTCATGAAGAAAGCAATAGCAACATACTAAACGATCGGGTGCTAAGCTAACGGAATGGGTCATGTCAATCAGATCATTCAACTAATGATGTGATCCCGTTAATCAAATAATGACTCTTTGTCCATGGTTAGGAAACATAACCATCTTTGATTAACAAGCTAGTCAAGTAGAGGCATACTAGTGACACTATGTTTGTCTATATATTCACACATGTATTATGTTTCTGGTTAATACAATTCTAGCATGAATAATAAACATTTATCATGATATAAGGAAATAAATAATAACTTTATTATTGCCTCTAGGGCATATTTCCTTCAGTCTCCCACTTGCACTAGAGTCAATAATCTAGATTACACAGTAATGATTCTAACACCCATGGAGTCTTGGTGCTGATCATGTTTTGCTCGTGGAAGAGGCTTAGTCAACGGGTCTGCAACATTCAGATCCGTATGTATCTTGCAAATCTCTATGTCTCCCACCTGGACTAGATCCCGGATGGAATTGAAGCGTCTCTTGATGTGCTTGGTTCTCTTGTGAAATCCAGATTCCTTCGCTAAGGCAATCGCTCCAGTATTGTCACAAAAGATTTTCATTGGACCCGATGCACTAGGTATGACACCTTGATCGGATATGAACTCCTTCATCCAGACTCCTTCATTGGCTGCTTTCGAAGCAGCTATGTATTCCGCTTAACACGTAGATCCTGCCACGACGCTTTGTTTAGAACTGCACCAACTGACAGCTCCACCGTTTAATGTAAACACGTATCCGGTTTGCGATTTAGAATCATCCGGATCAGTGTCAAAGCTTGCATCAACGTAACCATTTACGATGAGCTCTTTGTCACCTCCATATACGACAAACATATCCTTAGTCCTTTTCAGGTACTTCAGGATGTTCTTGACCGCTGTCCAGTGATCAATTCCTGGATTACTTTGGTACCTCCCTGCTAAACTTATAGCAAGGCACACATCAGGTCTGGTGCACAGCATTGCAAACATGATAGAGCCTATGGCTGAAGCATAGGGAACATCTTTCATTTTCTCTCTATCTTCTGCAGTGGTCGGGCATTGAGTCTTACTCAACTTCACACCTTGCAATACAGGCAAGAACCCTTTCTTTGCTTGATCCATTTTGAACTTCTTCAAAACTTTGTCAAGGTATGTGCTTTGTGAAAGTCCAATTAAGCATCTTGATCTATCTCTATAGATCTTAATGCCCAATATGTAAGCAGCTTCACCGAGGTCTTTCATTGAAAAACTTTTATTCAAGTATCCCTTTATGCTATCCAGAAATTCTATATCATTTCCAATCAATAATATGTCATCCACATATAATATTAGAAATGCTACAGAGCTCCCACTCACTTTCTTGTAAATACAGGCTTCTCCAAAAGTCTGTATAAATGCAAATGCTTTGATCACACTATCAAAGCGTTTATTCCAACTCCGAGAGGCTTGCACCAGTCCATAAATGGATCGCTGGAGTTTGCACACTTTGTTAGCTCCCTTTGGATCGATAAAACCTTCTGGTTGCATCATATACAACTCTTCCTCCAGAAACCCATTCAGGAATGCGGTTTTTACATCCATTTGCCAAATTTCATAATCATAAAATGCGGCAATTGCTAACATGATTTGGATTGACTTAAGCATCGCTACGGGTGAGAAGGTCTCATCGTAGTCAATCCCTTGAACTTGTCGAAAACCTTTTGCAACAAGTCAAGCTTTGTAGACAGTAACATTACCGTCAGCGTCAGTCTTCTTCTTGAAGATCCATTTATTCTCAATTGCTTGCCGACCATCGGGCAAGTCAACCAAAGTCCATACTTTGTTCTCATACATGGATCCCATCTCAGATTTCATGGCTTCAAGCCATTTTGCGGAATCTGGGCTCACCATCGCTTCTTCATAGTTCGTAGGTTCATCATGATCTAGTAGCATGACTTCCATAATAGGATTACCGTACCACTCAGGTGCGGATCTTACTCTGTTTGACCTATGAGGTTCTGTAGTAACTTGATCTGAAGTTCTATGATCATCACAGAAACCGGTTCCTGTGATGTACTATTTTCCAACAAGGGAGCAGGTACAGTTACCTCATCAAGTTCTACTTTCCTCCCACTCACTTCTTTCGAGAGAAACTCCTTCTCTAGAAAGGATCCATTCTTAGCAACGAATGTCTTGCCTTCGGATCTGTGATAGAAGGTGTACCCAACTGTCTCTTTTGGGTATCCTATGAAGACACATTTCTCCGATTTGGGTTCGAGTTTATCAGGTTGAAGCTTTTTCACATAAGCATCGCAGCCCCAAACTTTAAGAAACGACAACTTTGGTTTCTTGCCAAACCATAGTTCATAAGGTGTTGTCTCAACGGATTTTGATGGTGCCCTATTTAATGTGAATGTGGTCGTCTCTAAAGCATAACCCCAAAATGATAGCGATAAATCTGTAAGAGACATCATAGATCGCACCATATCAAGTAAAGTACGATTACGACGTTCGGACACACCATTACGCTGTGGTGTTCCGGGTGGCGTGAGTTGCGAAACTATTCCGCATTTTTTCAAGTGTAGACCAAACTCGTAACTCAAATATTCTCCTCCACGATCAGATCGTAGAAACTTTATTTTCTCATTACGATGATTTTCAACTTCACTCTGAAATTCTTTGAACTTTTCAAATGTTTTAGACTTATGCTTCATTAAGTAGATATACCCATATCTGCTTAAATCATCTGTGAAGGTGAGAAAATAACGATATCCGCCACGAGCCTCAACATTCATCGGACCACATACATCTATATGTATGATTTCCAACAAATCTGTTGCTCTCTCCATAGTACCGGAGAACGCGTTTTAGTCATCTTGCCCATGAGGCACGGTTCACAAGTACCAAGTGATTCATAATCAAGTCGTTCCAAAAGTCCATCAGTATGGAGTTTCTTCATGCGCTTTACACCGATATGACCTAAACAACAGTGCCACAAATAAGTTGCACTATCATTATCAACTCTGCATCTTTTGGCTTCAACATTATGAATATGTGTATCACTACTATCGAGATTCATCAAAAATAGACCACTCTTCAAGGGTGCATGACCATAAAAGATATTACTCATATAAATAGAATAACCATTATTCTCTGATTTAAATGAATAACCGTCTCGCATCAAACAAGATCCAGATATAATGTTCATGCTCAACGCTGGCACCAAATAACAATTATTTAGGTCTAATACTAATCCCGAAGGTAGATGTAGAGGTAGCGTGCCGACCGCGATCACATCGACTTTGGAACCATTTCCCACGTGCATCGTCACCTCGTCCTTTGATAGAGTTCGCTTAATCCGTAGTCCCTGTTTCGAGTTGCAAATATTAGCAACAGAACCAGTATCAAATACCCAGGTGCTACTGCGAGCTCTAGTAAGGTACACATCAATAACATGTATATCACATATACCTTTGTTCACCTTGCCATCCTTCTTATCCGCCAAATACTTGGGGCAGTTCCGCTTCCAGTGACCAGTCTGCTTGCAGTAGAAGCACTCAGTTTCAGGCTTAGGTCCAGACTTGGGTTTCTTCTCTTGAGCAGCAACTTGCTTGTTGTTCTTCTTGAAGTTCCCCTTCTTATTCCCTTTGCCCTTTTTCTTGAAACTAGTGGTCTTGTTGACCATCAACACTTGATGCTCCTTCTTGATTTCTACCTCCGCAGCCTTTAGCATTGCGAAGAGCTCGGGAATTGTCTTATCCATCCCTTGCATATTATAGTTTATCACAAAGCTCTTGTAGCTTGGTGGAAGTGATTGGAGAATTTTGTCAATGACGCTATCATCCGGAAGAGTAACTCCCAGTTGAATCAAGTGATTACAATACCCAGACATCTTGAGTATATGCTCACTGACAGAACTATTCTCCTCCATCTTGCAGCTATAGAACTTATTGGAGACTTCATATCTCTCAATCCGGGCATTCTTCTGGAATATTAACTTCAACTCCTGAAACATCTCATATGCTCCATGACGTTCAAAACGTCGTTGAAGTCCCGGTTCTAAGCGTAAAGCATGGCACATTGAACTATCGACTAGTCATCAGCTTTGCTCTGGTAGATGTTCTTAACGTCGTCAGTTGCATCAGCAGCAGGCCTGGCATCCAGCGGTGCTTCCAGGACGTAAGTTTTCTGTGCAGCAATGAGGATAATCCTCAAGTTACGGACCCAGTCCGCGTAGTTGCTACCATCATATTTCAACTTTGCTTTCTCAAGGAACGCATTAAAATTCAACGGAACAACAGCACGGGCCATCTATCTACAATCAACATAGACAAGCAAGATACTATCAGGTACTAAGTTCATGATAAATTTAAGTTCAATTAATCATATTACTTAAGAACTCCCACTTAGATAGACATCCCTCTAATCCTCTAAGTGATCACGTGATCCAAATTCAACTAAACCATAACCGATCATCACGTGAAATGGATTAGTTTTCAATGGTGAACATCTCATGTTGATCATATCTACTATATGATTTACGCTCGAACTTTCGGTCTCCGTGTTCCGAGGCCATATCTGCATATGCTAGGCTCGTCAAGTTTAACCCGAGTATTCTGCGTGTGCAAAACTGGCTTGCACCCGTTGTAGATGGACGTAGAGCTTATCACACCCGATCATCACGTGGTGTCTGGGCACGACGAACTTTGGCAACGGTGCATACTCAGGGAGAACACTTCTTGATAATTTAGTGAGAGATCATCTTAAAATGCTACCGTCAATCAAAGCAAGATAAGATGCATAAAAGATAAACATCACATGCAATCAATATAAGTGATATGATATGGCCATCATCATCTTGTGCTTGTGATCTCCAACTCCGAAGCACCGTCATGATCACCATCGTCACCGGCGCGACACCTTGATCTCCATCGTAGCATCGTTATCGTCTCGCCAATCTTATGCTTCTACGACTATCGCTACCGCTTAGTGATAAAGTAAAGCATTACAGGGCGATTGCATTGCATACAATAAAGCGACAACCATATGGCTCCTGCCAGTTGCCGATAACTCGGTTACAAAACATGATCATCTCATACAATAAAATTTAGCATCATGTCTTGACCATATCACATCACAACATGCCCTGCAAAAACAAGTTAGACATCCTCTACTTTGTTGTTGCAAGTTTTACGTGGCTGCTACGGGCTTAAGCAAGAACCAATCTCACATACGCATCAAAACCACAACGATAGTTTGTCAAGTTGGTGCTGTTTTAACCTTCACAAGGACCGGGCGTAGCCACACTCGGTTCAACTAAAGTTGGAGAAACTGACACCCGCCAGCCACCTGTGTGCAAAGCACGGTGGTAGAACCAGTCTCACGTAAGCGTACGCGTAATGTCGGTCCGGGCCGCTTCATCCAACAATACCGCCGAACCAAAGTATGACATGCTGGTAAGCAGTATGACTTATATCGCCCACAACTCACTTGTGTTCTACTCGTGCATATAACATCAAACCATAAAACCTAGGCTCGGATGCCACTGTTGGGGAACATCGTAATTTCAAAAAATTTCCTACGCACACACAAGATCATGGTGATGCATAGCAACGAGAGGGGAGAGTGTTGTCTACGTACCCTCATAGACTGAAGCGGAAGCGTTGACGCAACGTAGAGGAAGTAGTCGTACGTCTTCCCGGTCCAACCGATCCAAGCACCGTTACTCCGGCACCTCCGAGTTCTTAACACACGTACATCTCGATGACGCACCCCGGGCTCCGATCCAGCAAAGCTTCGGGGAGGAGTTCCGTCAGCACGACGGCGTGGTGACGATCTTGATGTTCAACCGTCGCAGGGCTTTGCCTAAGCATCGCTACAACATGACCGAGGTGTAATATCGTGGAGGGGGGCACCGCACACGGCTAAGGAACGATCAAGAAGATCAACTTGTGCGTTCTAGGGTGCCCCCTGCCCTCGTATATAAAGGAGCCAAGGGGAGGGGGCGGCCGGCCAAGGAGGGGCGCACCAGGGGGGAGTCCTACTCCCACCGGGAGTAGGACTCCCTTTCTTTCCTAGTTGGAGAAGGAGAAGGGGGGAAAGAGGAGGAAGAGGGGAAGGAAAGGGGGGGCGCCGCCCCCCTTCCCTTGTCCTATTCGGACTAGGAAGGGGAGGGGCGCGTGGCCACCTCCTGCCTCCTTCTCTCTTCTCCCTCAAGGCCCATGTAGGCCCAATAACCCCCCCGGGGGGTTCCGGTAACCCCCCCGTACTCCGGTAAAATGCTGATTTCACACGGAACGATTCCGATGGCTGTCACATCCCTAGTTCTGGTATGACCTAGACTAGCTAGTCATTTGTGCATCATGTTTAAATTTCATTTAAATTTGAAATGAGGATTGGTGGAACCCTCAGAATCATTTTGAAAATGACCCAAATAAAAATTTCTCCAAAAGGGTCCAAGAAAATGCTCATGTTGCTCTCTGAAAATATTGGACATAGATAAAAAAATCAAACCAATATTTTTAGGAGCTCATGGATATTTATTTTGGCCATTTGGAATTAATGCATAAATATTTGCATTGGAAATATTAGTTATATATATTAATATATGTCCAAAAATTATGCCACCTGTTGGGGAGCTCTGGAATAATATATCTAGCTCCTGCAAAAATTGGCATAAGGTAATAAAATGATTTAATATTTTAATTAAATCAAAACAAATGTCAGAAAATTAGAAAACAAAAAAAATAAAAGAGGGAGACTTACTGGGCCTCCCCCCCTGTGCAGCCCAGTCCACTTGGCGGCCCAGCCCACCAGGGGCACCGCCGTCTTCAACCTCTGCCTATTGGCAGAGGCGTGTCGACGCGCCGTGGCCGGGCCTCCACCTCCTGCTTCCCCTGTCCACCTCTTGCTTCCTCCTCGTCGCCCTGGAACGCCCCGGACGACGCCACGCAGCCCCGACCGCCCTCTCACTCTCTCCCGAACTCTTCCCCCTCTTTTGCTCCCTCTCCCTCTTGAGCCCGAGCGCAGCCGCAGCCGCGCCACCGTAACGCCGCGGCCACCGTCTCCCCCTCGACCCCTCGCTGTGCCTGCGAGCTCCGCCTCGACCCCCTCTTCCTCTCCACCGAGCCACGAGGTCCCGGACGCGCTGCAACGCCGCCACCATCGCCGTTTCCGTCGCCAGCCACCGAAGATCACCGCGGTCGATTCGCCGCCGCCGACGCCTCCCCGAGACCACCGAGCTGCTCATCGACCTCGCTGTGAGCTCCTCTTCCATTCCCCCTCCTCCCCGCGCTCGTTTCCGCACTCTAGCCGCCCTTCTCACCGGAGCCGATTGCTCCTCGCCGCCGGCCATGGCGCTGCCGTGGCCAGGGTCACCCCAGCTTGCGCCCGAGCATGTTACCAAGTTCGCCGCCCTCCCAGGAGCCCACAGAGCCCTTCCGTTTCCCCTCTAGTGCACCGCAGCGCCGTGTTCGACCTCGGCCGAACTCCGGCGGCCACCTAGGTCGACGCCGGCGCCGATTCCGGCCGCCCCGACCCCAACCGACTCCACAGGAAGACGCGGCGCCCTTCCAGCTATCCATAGAGCCCCTCCTCCGTCCGTTTGGTCGCCGGAGCAAGAAACCCGAAGGCCTCCGCCGCCTCGGCCTCGCCGGCGACTCTCCGCCGGCGGGTTAGGCCCTGTTGACCAGGGGTTTGACCCCCCTGGGTCGATGACAGGTGGGGCCAGCCCCTGTTAATTAGTTTAGTTTTTCTAATTTTTTTAGCCACTGACTCACTGACATGCGGGCCCGGCCCGGCTAATTAAACTAGGTTAGGTTTAAATTATATTAGGATTAGCCGTAGTCACTGACCAGTGGGCCCCACTGGTCAGGTTTGACCCGGACCAGCCCAGTTGACTCTGCTGACGTCGTGATGACGTCATGCTGGCGCAATATATAATTTCTGGATTTAAATTAATTCAGGAAATTCCATAAATTGTTTTAAACTTCAAAAATTCATAGAAATTCAACCGTAGCTCAGATTGAAATGATTTATATATGAAAAATTATCAGAAAAATGTAATCTTTTCATCTGTACTAGTTTCATGCATGAAAAACCAACTTATACATGCTGAATATGAGAAAACACCTTATGGCATATATAAGAGACTTAATTTAGAATTGCATTTGAGATTTGGTTCAAATGGACTTCAAACCAAATGAGTACTAGTTGCATTAGCACAATCAGCATCACATCTTCATGCCATGTTCATGCATCATTGTGTTGCATATGCTTGTGTTTTGATTGTTGGCACCGTTCCTTCTCGATAGGTCCTGCTCCGGAGCTGTTCCAGAGTACCTGTCGGTGAAGCAGTGCTTCCTCTGTTGATTTATCAGGCAAGCAAACCCCCTTGTTCATTCCGATAAAACCCTACTCTCTCGCTCCTGCTCTCAGTTATTGCATTAGGACAACAACGATTCATCTGCTACTTTGTGCTGCGGTAGTTGAACCCATTCCTCTGCATGACCTGTCATTGCCACAATAAATAGTTGAAACCCACTAGCATGTGTAGGAGTTGATTGAGCCTTTGTTGTGTTCCTACCATGCTATGTCTGCTATTGCTTAGAGTTGTGTCAGGTCTGGTTCATTGGGAATGAATTAGAGTGTTATGATATGTTCTGATGCTGAGAGTGAAGTGTGTGAACACGATTTGGTAAAGGTAGCGGTGAGAGGCCATGTAGGAGTACATGGTGGGTTGTCTCACTGGAACCGTCCTTAAGCACTGAGTTCTATGTATGTTGTCCAATGACTCGATACTACCACACATTGGAATGCTTAAGTGCCCCTCTCGACTTATTAACCGACCTGATCTCTGTCCAGGAGTCGCAACTAGTTTCTGGTGTTTGTAGGTAGTGCTATTTTTCTACCAAGTGGCACCCGGCAGGGTGGGCTTGGGACAGACTAGGCACACGTGGCACGGTGTACCAAGTGGCACCCGGATGGTGGGCTTGGGAACCCTGCTCACATCGTTTGGGGCCGTGAGCGACACCCCGGCCGGATCTCCTTGCGGATGGAACCCGAATAGGCGACAAACCTGGACTAGAGTCTTGTGTGGTTAGTCAGGTCGTGGCCGACACCCTCGCCAGGCTTCCGCTTGAAGGTTGCCGAGATACATGATGTGTACATGGCGGTAAGTGGCGAGAGCGTGTGTGAAGAAGTACACCCCTGCAGGGTTAACATGATCTATTCGAATAGCCGGGTCCGCGGTTATGGACTTCTTGGATGCTTACATGGTACATAGACAACTTGAAGTGGATACTCTAAAATGCTCAAGACAAGTGTGAGTGCTATGGATGGCCTTCTCGTAGGGAGACGGGGATGAATCCATAGTAGTGTATTGTATGGTGATTAGTGGACTCGTGTACGTTGTCTCACCTCCAGAGTTTCTGGTAGTCGTAGAACAGGATAGCCACAGAGTCAAAGCTGGCTTGCTGCAACTAAACCCCACATTACCCTCTTGATACAAATGCATGTATGATAGGATCTGATGTAAGTCTTGCTGAGTACCTTTGTACTCATGTTGCTTCATTTATGTTTTTGCAGCAGAGACTTCGGTCTTACTAGGGTTCTCATGGACTTCGACTAGTAGCTAGTACCTCAGCTACGATCTTGATCGGATGTTGTAGATAGTCAGGCTCTTCAGCCTTTTTCATTTGTAGATGTCTGTACCCAGACATGTAATGCTTCCGCTTGTTGCTTGTATGCTCTGTATGAGGGGTTTTGTGACCCTTGTTTGCAATAAATGCTATGATGGCTCTTCTGAGCCTTTATCTATATGATTATTGAGTTATGCTGTGATGCCATGTTGTACAGCACATACTTGCATGTTATGCGTACGTGTAATGTGTATTGCTATGTGTGGGATCTGACTATCTAGTTGTTTATTCTTAGTAGCCTCTCTTACCGGGAAATGTCTCCTAGTGCTTCCACTGAGCCCTGGTAGCTTGCTACTGCTCCGGAACACTTAGGCAGGCCGGCATGTGTCCTTCTTCGATCCTGTGTCTGTCCCTTCGGGGAAATGTCACGCGATGAATACCGGAGTCCTGCTAGCCCGCTACAGCCCGGTTCACCGGAGTCCTGTTAGCCCAGTGCTACAGCCTGGATTCACTCGTTGATGACCGACACGTTCGATGCTGGGTCATGGATGCCTGTCCCTGTAAGTTAGTGCCACTTTGGGTTTACGACTAGCCATGTCAGCCCGGGCTCTTTATCATATGGATGCTAGCGACACCATCATATACGTGTGCCAAAATGCGCAAACGGTCCCGGGCAAAGGTAAGGCGACACCCGTGGGGATACCGTGCGTGAGGCCGCAAAGTGATATGAGGTGTTACATGCTAGATCGATGTGGCATTGAGTCGGGGTCCTGACAGCGCTGGTATCAGAGCCTGACTGCCTGTAGGATTACCAAGCCAAACTGGTCGAAGTTGAGTCTAGAAAATCTTTAGTTATGTAAGGGAATTGATTGTGGATTGGAACGTAAGGCTCTTTTTACTCCTTATACCTCATGACCTTCTGGTCTGAGTCATCCTATCTTTCCGACGGGATTAAGGAACTAGGCTTCTCTTCCGTCTATCAGGATCATGTGTTACTACTCCGTAGTCCCTTAGGATTGGTTGATCAGAGTCATACCCCAGTTTTCGAGTACTTCCGGTGTAGTCTGTTTAGTACTATCTCAGAACCTTGAGCGATGATGATGAGTATGTTACCACCCCATTTTTAGTAGGATGTCTCATTCTGAGCATTTTACTGCCGTTATGCTGCCGGAATTTCCCTAGGAGTTCAAGAGATACTAACTCCTTGTCCTACATTCTACAGTCTATAGTTAATGTTGATTTCATCCCTGGGTTTTGTTTCTCAGGATGTCATCAAGTTCTATTGTTCGTGGCCAGAACCATGGAGATGCTAGGGATGAGGATCCTCCCGACCAGCCTTCGTTGGCAGAGTTCATGTTAGAAATGGAGAGGAACAAGCGTGAGTCTAACCGTTTGTTGGCACGTATCGAGGAGAACACCGCACATCAGTTCAAAGGGTCTGCTACCATTCATGATTTCATTCGCTTGCACCCACCTACCTTTCATCATTCCATCGAGCCACTCGATGCAGATGACTGGCTCCATAGCATCACTCATAAGCTGCATTCCGCGAGCGTAGCTGAAGATGACAAGGTCACTTATGCCACATACCACCTGGAAGGTCCTGCTAGTCTTTGGTGGCAGAACTATGAGGCTTTGCTTCCAGCTGGCCAGATTCCTACCTGGAAGGATTTCACTGAGGCTTTTCGCGAGCATCACATTCCCCAGGCCCTCATTGATCGCAAGAGAGAAGAGTTCTGTAGTTTCACCCAGAATAAGATGGTTGTTGATGCTTACAGCAGAGAGTTCGAGAACCTCGCCCGTTATGCCACAGAAGAAGTGTCCACGGACGCCAAGAAGCAGGCTAGGTTCCGAAAGGGTCTCAACCCCAAGTTGCGCCGTGATCTCCACCTGCATCATTGTGATACATTCCAAGCCCTTGTGAACAAGGCCATCAATGCAGAGACAGCTCAGCTCACTTACGAGGAGTCTCGTAAGCACACCCGTAATTTGGGATCTTCCTCTGGCTCTAGTTCCCAGAAGCGCCGGATTTGGGTTCCAAACTCCGCTCTTCCTTCCGGTTATACACCGAGGCCATTCCATGTGGTGTCTTCCCTAGCTCAGTCATATGTTCCACCCAGGCCTACTGGTAGACCGCTTGTCAGTGCGGGTCCACGTCCAACCTCAGGGACTTGCTTCACATGCGGGAAGCCAGGACACTATGCACGTGACTGCTCTCAGACTAGTTATGCTCCACCCCAGCCCGAGAGGACTGTTGGCTGTGTTAAGCCATCACGCAAGATGATCAGTGTCAAGTCAGCCCCCACTGAACGTGGACGTGTGCATCACGTCTCAGCTAAAGACGCTCATGATGATCCGGATGTCGTTCTTGGTACACTCCTTGTCAATTGTCACCCAGCATCAGTTCTATTCGATACTGGAGCATCTCACTCCTTCATTTCGGAAAGCTATGCTAACTTGCACAATCTGTCATTTTGTGATATGCCAACTCCGCTAGTCATCCAAACTCCTGGATCCAAATGGCAAACCTCTAGTGTAAGCCATGGTAATGAAATCCTTGTTGACAGACTTGTATTCCTTGCATCACTTGTAGCCCTCAAGTCCTCAGATATTAACATCATCTTGGGTATGGACTGGATGACAGCTCATCATGCCAAGATTGATTGTTACACCAGATCTGTTCAGCTTACACACCCATCTGGCAAGATAGTCACCGTCTCCACTAGAGTTGCAAAGCGTCAGCTCTATTCTCTTAATGCCAGCCCTCTTCCAGACCTTGAAGATATCCCGGTAGTCCGTGACTTTCCGGATGTCTTTCCAGAGGAACTGCCAGGTGTTCCACCTGACAGAGATGTAGAGTTCGTCATAGATCTTATCCCAGGAACAGCTCCAATCTCCCGGAGACCTTACAAGATGGCACCCTTAGAACTAGCCGAGCTTAAGAAACAACTTGATGAGTCCTTGCAAAAGGGTTTCATCCGTCCTAGTTCTTCTCCTTGGGCTTGCCCCGTCCTCTTTGTCAAGAAGAAGGATGGTACGGACCGGATGGTTGTAGATTATCGTCCCGTTAATTTGGTCACGATAAAGAACAAGTATCCGCTCCCCAGGATCAACGACCTGTATGATCAGCTCGCTGGATCCTCAGTCTTCTCCAAGATGGATTTAAGGTTAGGATACCACCAAATCAAAATCAGAAACGGGGACATTCCCAAGACAGCTTTTGTTACTCGTTATGGTCAGTACGAGTACACTGTCATGTCCTTTGGCCTAACCAACGCCCCAGCCACATTCTCCCGCTTGATGAACTCGATCTTCATGGAGTACTTAGATAAGTTCATCGTGGTTTACCTCGATGACATTCTTATTTACTCAAAGAACGAGGAAGAGCATGCCGAACATCTTAGACTTGTGTTAGAAAAACTCAGAGAGCACCGCCTTTATGCCAAGTTCTCCAAGTGTGAATTTTGGTTGCCAGAAGTGACCTACTTAGGCCACGTAATCTCTGGTAAGGGCATTGCTGTCAATCCCGAGAGAGTTCAAGCCGTTCTCGATTGGACTCCACCTGAGACCGTTAAACAAGTTAGGAGCTTCCTTGGTCTAGCCAGCTATTGTCGCCGCTTTGTTGAAAACTTCTCCAAAGTAGCCAAACCCCTCACGGAACTTCTCAAGAAAGATAAAAAGTTCGAGTGGTCCCCACAGTGTGAGTACAGTTTTCAGGAACTGAAAAGACGCCTGACTTCTGCTCCCATACTTGTGCCAACGGATTTCACTAAAGACTTTATTATCTACTGCGACGCCTCACGACAGGGACTAGGTTGCATTCTTATGCAGGATCGTCATGTGATTGCCTATGCATCTCGACAGTTGCATCCACATGAGGAGAATTATCCTACACATGATCTAGAGCTTGCAGCCGTAGTCTATGCACTCAAGACCTGGCGACATTACCTTCTTGGTAAACGTTGCGAGATCTACACCGATCACCAGAGTCTCAAGTATATCTTCACCCAACCGGATCTGAACCTTAGGCAAAGACGTTGGTTGGAGTTGATCACAGATTATGATCTAGGGATTACCTACACCCCAGGCAAAGCCAATGTCATGGCTGATCCTCTAAGCCGTAAATCCTATTGCAACAATCTCATGTTGCAGCAAGGCCAACCACTTCTCCATGAGGAATTCTGTAAGCTTAACCTTCACATCGCTCCTCACGGATTCCTCTCTACCTTAGTGGCGAAACCTACCCTTGAGGATCAGATCATCTCTGACCAGAAGTTTGATAGGGGTGTTATCCGCATTAAGAGAAACATTAAGAAGGGAGTTGGTGGATGTTTCTCTATGGATGATCGTGGTGTTGTTTTCTTTGAGAATCGCTTGGTGGTTCCCAAGAAGCAACATCTTCGGCAGTTGATTCTTAAGGAGGCGCATGAATCTCCTCTCACGATTCATCCCGGTAGCACTAAGATGTATCAGGACCTACGCCAGAGGTTCTGGTGGACTAGGATGAAGAGAGAAATCGCCGACTTCGTTGCTAATTGTGACGTATGTCGTCGTGTTAAGGCAGAGCATCAAAGACCTGCTGGCACCCTTCAGCCTTTAGCTATTCCTGAATGGAAATGGGATAAAGTTGGTATGGACTTCATCACCGGCTTTCCCAGGACCAAGAGAGGGAATAACGCTATCTTCGTAGTCGTTGATCGTCTTTCCAAAGTGGCTCACTTCCTTCCTGTTCGAGAAAATATCACTGCTAGCCAGCTCGCTGACTTATATATTTCTCGAATAGTATCACTTCATGGTGTTCCACTAGAGATCAATTCAGACCGTGGCAGTTTTTTCACTTCTCATTTCTGGGAGAGTTTCCAAACTGCCATGGGAACCCATCTTTCCTTCAGTACTGCTTTCCACCCTCAGTCGAGTGGTCAGGTGGAACAGGTCAATCAAATTCTCGAAGACATGCTTAGAGCTTGCGTTATCTCATTCAGTATGGATTGGGAGAAATGTCTTCCTTTTGCCGAGTTTGCTTACAACAATAGCTATCAATCCAGCCTCAAGAAAGCTCCTTTTGAGGTTCTCTATGGACGAAGATGTCGAACACCTTTGAACTGGTCAGAAACCGGTGAAAGACAATTCTTTGGACCGGACATGATCCAGGAGGCAGAAGAGCAAGTTCGCATCATTCGTGAGAATTTGAAAACAGCCCAGTCTCGTCAAAAGAGTCAGTATGATCGTCATCATAAGGATATGACTTATGAAGTTGGCGAAAAGGCCTACCTTCGGGTTACTCCCTTGAAGGGTACCCATCGTTTCGGTATCAAAGGCAAGTTGGCTCCTCGTTACATTGGTCCTTTTCGTATTCTAGTCAAACGAGGAGAGATTGCCTACCAATTGGAACTACCCCCATATCTTTCTCGAGTTCATGATGTCTTCCACGTCTCTCAACTCAGGCGTTGCTTCTCGGATCCCATCCGCGGAGTGGACCACGAAATGCTTGATCTCCAAGATAACCTCACATACCGAGAGTACCCGGTTCGCATTCTTGATCAAGCTGAGCGTGTTACCCGACGTCAGAACATCAATTTTCTCAAAGTTCAGTGGTCTCATCATTCCGAGAGAGAAGCTACTTGGGAGCGAGAAGATCGTCTTCGACTGGAGTATCCCGCTTTCTTTCCGTCGACCCCTGAATCTCGGGACGAGATTCTTTCAAGTGGGGGCGAGTTGTCACATCCCTAGTTCTGGTATGACCTAGACTAGCTAGTCATTTGTGCATCATGTTTAAATTTCATTTAAATTTGAAATGAGGATTGGTGGAACCCTCAGAATCATTTTGAAAATGACCCAAATAAAAATTTCTCCAAAAGGGTCCAAGAAAATGCTCATGTTGCTCTCTGAAAATATTGGACAGAGATAAAAAAAATCAAACCAATATTTTTAGGAGCTCATGGATATTTATTTTGGCCATTTGGAATTAATGCATAAATAATTGCATTGGAAATATATTAGTTATATATATTAATATATGTCCAAAAATTATGCCACCTGTTGGGGAGCTCTGGAATAATATATCTAGCTCCTGCAAAAATTGGCATAAGGTAATAAAATGATTTAATATTTTAATTAAATCAAAACAAATGTCAGAAAATTAGAAAACAAAAAAAATAAAAGAGGGAGACTTACTGGGCCTCCCCCCCTGTGCAGCCCAGTCCACTTGGCGGCCCAGCCCACCAGGGGCACTGCCGTCTTCAACCTCTGCCTACTGGCAGAGGCGTGTCGACGCGCCGTGGCCGGGCCTCCACCTCCTGCTTCCCCTGTCCACCTCCTGCTTCCTCCTTGTCGCCCTGGAACGCCCCGGACGACGCCACGCAGCCCCGACCGCCCTCTCACTCTCTCCCGAACTCTTCCCCCTCTTCTGCTCCCTCTCCCTCTCGAGCCCGAGCGCAGCCGCAGCCGCGCCACCGTAACGCCGCGGCCATCGTCTCCCCCTCGACCCCTCGCTGTGCCTGCGAGCTCCGCCTCGACCCCCTCTTCCTCTCCACCGAGCCACGAGGTCCCGAACGCGCTGCAACGCCGCCACCATCGCCGTTTCCGTCGCCGGCCACCGAAGATCGCCGCGGTCGATTCGCCGCCTCCGACGCCTCCCCGAGACCACCGAGCTGCTCATCGACCTCGCTGTGAGCTCCTCTTCCATTCCCCCTCCTCCCCGCGCTCGTTTCCGCACTCTAGCCGCCCTTCTCACCGGAGCCGATTGCTCCTCGCCGCCGGCCATGGCGCTGCCGTGGCCAGGGTCACCCCAGCTTGCGCCCGAGCATGTTACCAAGTTCGCCGCCCTCCCAGGATCCCACAGAGCCCTTCCGTTTCCCCTCTAGTGCACCGCAGTGCCGTGTTCGACCTCGGCCGAACTCCGGCGGCCACCTAGGTCGACGCCGGCGCCGATTCCGGCCGCCCCGACCCCAACCGACTCCACAGGAAGACGCGGCGCCCTTCCAGCTATCCGTAGAGCCCCTCCTCCGTCCGTTTGGTCGCCGGAGCAAGAAACCCGAAGGCCTCCGCCGCCTCGGCCTCGCCGGCGACTCTCCGCCGGCGGGTTAGGCCCTGTTGACCAGGGGTTTGACCCCCCTGGGTCGATGACAGGTGGGGCCAGCCCCTGTTAATTAGTTTAGTTTTTCTAATTTTTTTAGCCACTGACTCACTGACATGCGGGCCCGGCCCGGCTAATTAAACTAGGTTAGGTTTAAATTATATTAGGATTAGCCGTAGTCACTGACTAGTGGGCCCCACTGGTCAGGTTTGACCCGGACCAGCCCAGTTGACTCTGCTGACGTCGTGATGACGTCATGCTGGCGCAATATATAATTTCTGGATTTAAATTAATTCAGGAAATTCCATAAATTGTTTTAAACTTCAAAAATTCATAGAAATTCAACCGTAGCTCAGATTGAAATGATTTATATATGAAAAATTATCAGAAAAATGCAATCTTTTCATCTGTACTAGTTTCATGCATGACAAACCAACTTATACATGCTGAATATGAGAAAACACCTTATGGCATATATAAGAGACTTAATTTAGAATTGCATTTGAGCTTTGGTTCAAATGGACTTCAAACCAAATGAGTACTAGTTGCATTAGCACAATCAGCATCACATCTTCATGCCATGTTCATGCATCATTGTGTTGCATATGCTTGTGTTTTGATTGTTGGCACCGTTCCTTCTCGATAGGTCCTGCTCCGGAGCTGTTCCAGAGTACCTGTCGGTGAAGCAGTGCTTCCTCTGTTGATTTATCAGGCAAGCAAACCCCCTTGTTCATTCCGATAAAACCCTACTCTCTCGCTCCTGCTCTCAGTTATTGCATTAGGACAACAACGATTCATCTGCTACTTTGTGCTGCGGTAGTTGAACCCATTCCTCTGCATGACCTGTCATTGCCACAGTAAATAGTTGAAACCCACTAGCATGTGTAGGAGTTGATTGAGCCTTTGTTGTGTTCCTACCATGCTATGCCTTCTATTGCTTAGAGTTGTGTCAGGTCTGGTTCATTGGGAATGAATTAGAGTGTTATGATATGTTCTGATGCTGAGAGTGAAGTGTGTGAACACGATTTGGTAAAGGTAGCGGTGAGAGGCCATGTAGGAGTACATGGTGGGTTGTCTCACTGGAACCGTCCTTAAGCACTGAGTTCTATGTATGTTGTCCAATGACTCGATACTACCACACATTGGAATGCTTAAGTGCCCCTCTCGACTTATTAACCGACCTGATCTCTGTCCAGGAGTCGCAACTAGTTTCTGGTGTTTGTAGGTAGTGCTATTTTTCTACCAAGTGGCACCCGGCAGGGTGGGCTTGGGACAGACTAGGCACAAGTGGCACGGTGTACCAAGTGGCACCCGGATGGTGGGCTTGGGAACCCTGCTCACATCGTTTGGGGCCGTGAGCGACACCCCGGCCGGATCTCCTTGCGGATGGAACCCGAATAGGCGACAAACCTGGACTAGAGTCTTGTGTGGTTAGTCAGGTCGTGGCCGACACCCTCGCCAGGCTTCCGCTTGAAGGTTGCCGAGATACATGACGTGTACATGGCGGTAAGTGGCGAGAGCGTGTGTGAAGAAGTACACCCCTGCAGGGTTAACATGATCTATTCGAATAGCCGGGTCCGCGGTTATGGACTTCTTGGATGCTTACATGGTACATAGACAACCTGAAGTGGATACTCTAAAATGCTCAAGACAAGTGTGAGTGCTATGGAGGGCCTTCTCGTAGGGAGACGGTGATGAATCCATAGTAGTGTATTGTATGGTGATTAGTGGACTCGTGTACGTTGTCTCACCTCCAGAGTTTCTGGTAGTCGTAGAACAGGATAGCCACAGAGTCAAAGCTGGCTTGCTGCAACTAAACCCCACATTACCCTCTTGATACAAATGCATGTATGATAGGATCCGATGTAAGTCTTGCTGAGTACCTTTGTACTCATGTTGCTTCATTTATGTTTTTGCAGCAGAGACTTCGGTCTTACTAGGGTTCTCATGGACTTCGACTAGTAGCTAGTACCTCAGCTACGATCTTGATCGGATGTTGTAGATAGTCAGGCTCTTCAGCCTTTTTCATTTGTAGATGTCTATACCCAGACATGTAATGCTTCCGCTTGTTGCTTGTATGCTCTGTATGAGGGGTTTTGTGACCCCTGTTTGCAATAAATGCTATGATGGCTCTTCTGAGCCTTTATCTATATGATTGTTGAGTTATGCTGTGATGCCATGTTGTACAGCACATACTTGCATGTTATGCGTACGTGTAATGTGTATTGCTATGTGTGGGATCTGACTATCTAGTTGTTTATTCTTAGTAGCCTCTCTTACCGGGAAATGTCTCCTAGTGCTTCCACTGAGCCCTGGTAGCTTGCTACTGCTCCGGAACACTTAGGCAGGCCGGCATGTGTCCTTCTTCGATCCTGTGTCTGTCCCTTCGGGGAAATGTCACGCGATGAATACCGGAGTCCTGCTAGCCCGCTACAGCCCGGTTCACCGGAGTCCTGTTAGCCCAGTGCTACAGCCTGGATTCACTCGTTGATGACCGACACGTTCGATGCTGGGTCATGGATGCCTGTCCCTGTAAGTTAGTGCCACTTTGGGTTTACGACTAGCCATGTCAGCCCGGGCTCTTTATCATATGGATGCTAGCGACACCATCATATACGTGTGCCAAAATGCGCAAACGGTCCCGGGCAAAGGTAAGGCGACACCCGTGGGGATACCGTGCGTGAGGCCGCAAAGTGATATGAGGTGTTACATGCTAGATCGATGTGGCATTGAGTCGGGGTCCTGACAATGTCCAAATATAGGCTTCCAATATATCGATCTTTATGTCTCGACCATTTCGAGACTCCTCGTCATGTCCGTGATCACATCCGGAACTCCGAACAACCTTCGGTACATCAAAATACATAAACTCATAAAGAAACTGTCTTCGTAACTTTAAGCATGCGGACCCTACGGTTCGAGAACAATGTAGACATGACCGAGACACGTCTCCGGTCAATAACCAATAGCGGGACCTGAATGCCCATATTGGTTCCTACATATTCTACGAAGATCTTTATCGGTCAGACCGCATAACAACATACGTTGTTCCCTTTGTCATCGGTATGTTACTTGCCCGAGATTCGATCGTCGGTATCCAATACCTAGTTCAATCTCGTTACCGGCAAGTCTCTTTACTCGTTCCGTAATACATCATCTCGCAACTAACTCATTGGTTGCAATGCTTGCAAGGCTTAAGTGATGTGCATTACCGAGAGGGCCCAGAGATACCTCTCCGACATTCGGAGTGACAAATCCTAATCTCGAAATATGCCAACCCAACAAGTACCTTTGGAGACACCTGTAGAGCACCTTTATAATCACCCAGTTACGTTGTGACGTTTGGTAGCACCCAAAGTGTTCCTCCGGTAAACGGGATTTGCATAATCTCATAGTCATAGGAACATGTATAAGTCATGAAGAAAGCAATAGCAACATACTAAACGATCGGGTGCTAAGCTAACGGAATGGGTCATGTCAATCAGATCATTCAACTAATAATGTGATCTTGTTAATCAAATAACAACTCTTTGTCCATGGTTAAGAAACATAACCATCTTTGATTAACAAGCTAGTCAAGTAGAGGCATACTAGTGACACTCTGTTTGTCTATATATTCACACATGTATTATGTTTCCGGTTAATACAATTCTAGCATGAATAATAAACATTTATCATGATATAAGGAAATAAATAATAACTTTATTATTGCCTCTAGGGCATATTTCCTTCACCTTTGCCCTTTTGAAACTAGTGGTATTGTCAATCATCAACACTTGATGCTCTTTCTTGATTTCTACCTTCGTTGATTTCAATATCACGAAGAGCTCGGGAATCGTTTTCGTCATCCCTTGCATACTATAGTTCATCACAAAGTTCTACTAACTTAGTGATGGTGACTAGAGAACTCTGTCAATCACTATCTTATCTAGAAGATTAACTCCCACTTGATTCAAGCGATTGTAGTACCCAGACAATCTGAGCACATGCTCACTAGTTGAGCGATTCTCCTCCATCTTTTAGCTATAGAACTTGTTGGAGACTTCATATCTCTCAACTCGGGTATTTGCTTGAAATATTAACTTCAACTCCTGGAACATCTCATATGGTCCATGACGTTCAAAACATCTTTGAAGTCCCGATTCTAAGCCGTTTAAGCATGATGCACTAAACTATCTAGTAGTCATCATTTTGAGCTAGCCAAATGTTCATAACGTCTGCATCTGCTCCTGCAATAGGTTTGTCACCTAGCGGTGCATCAAGGACATAATTCTTCTGTGCAGCAATGAGGATAAACCTCAGATCACGGATCCAATCCGCATCATTGCTATTAACATCTTTCAACACAGTTTTCTCTAGGAACATATCAAAATAAACATATGAAAGCAACAACGCGAGCTATTGATCTACATGATAATTTGCAAAATACTACTAGGACTAAGTTCATGATAAATTTAAGTTCAATTAATCATATTACTTAAGAACTCCCACTTAGACAGACATCTCTCTAGTCATCTAAGTGATCACGTGATCCAAATCAACTAAACCATGTCCGATCATCACGTGAGATGGAGTAGTTTTCAATGGTGAACATCACTATGTTGATCATATCTACTATATGATTCACGTTCGACCTTTCAGTCTCCGTGTTCCGAGGCCATATCTGTATATGCTAGGCTCGTCAAGTTTAACCTGAGTATTCCGCGTGTGCAACTGTTTTGCACCCGTTGTATTTGAACGTAGAGCCTATCACACCCGATCATCACGTGGTGTCTCAGCACGAAGAACTTTCGCAATGGTGCATACTCAGGGAGAACACTTCCTGATAATTTAGTGAGAGATCATCTTAAAATGCTACCGTCAATCAAAGCAAGATAAGATGCATAAAGGATAAACATCACATGCAATCAATATAAGTGATATGATATGGCCATCATCATCTTGTGCTTGTGATCTCCATCTCCGAAGTACCGTCGTTATCACCATCGTCACCGGCGTGACACCTTGATCTCCATCGTAGCATCGTTGTCGTTTACGCCATCTATTGCTTCTACGACTATCGCTACCGCTTAGTGATAAAGTAAAGCAATTACAGCGCGTTTGCATTTCATACAATAAAGCGACAACCATATGGCTCCTGCCAGTTGCCGATAACTCGGTTACAAAACATGATCATCTCATACAACAAAATATAGCATCACGTCTTGACCATATCACATCACAACATGCCCTGCAAAAACAAGTTAGACGTCCTCTACTTGTTGTTGCAAGTTTTACGTGGCTGCTACAGGCTGAGCAAGAACCGTTCTTACCTACGCATCAAAACCACAATGGTAGTTCGTCAAGTTAGTGTTGTTTTAACCTTCGCAAGGACCAGGCGTAGCCACACTCGGTTCAACTAAAGTGAGAGAGACAGACACCCGCCAGTCACCTTTAAGCACGAGTGCTCATAACGGTGAAACCAGTCTCGCGTAAGCGTACACGTAATGTCGGTCCGGGCGCTTCATCTCACAATACCGCTGAAGCAAAGTATGACATGTTGGTAAGCAGTATGACTTGTATCGCCCACAACTCACTTGTGTTCTATTTGTGCATATGACATCTACGCATAAAACCTGGCTCGGATGCCACTGTTGGGGAACGTAGTAATTTCAAAAAAATTCCTACACACACGCATGATCTCTGTTGGAAAAGGCAGTGCCTAGGAGGCGCTTAGGCACGCCTAGGCGCTAGGCAATGGCCAAACGCCTCGCCTAGGGCATAAATGGAGGTATAGGCAGGGCAAGAAAGGAATTACCTACCTAAGCAAGAAAACATGCCACATACTGCACTGATATGTGAAACTGGTTATATTCCAATAGCAAGTAGACGGCAATTAACTTATTTATATGCTATAAACTAACATCAACACCCATATAGTAATCACAAATACACTACGAGTAAAAACTATATTACCGCCTAGGCCGTGCCTAGGGCGCTTAGGCACTGCCTAGGCACTAGGCGAAGGCCAACCGCCTCGCTTATGCCTATCACTTTTTCCAACCTTGCGCATGATCATAGTGATGCATAGCAACGAGAGGCGAGAGTGTTATCCACGTACCCTCGTAGACCGTAAGCGGAAGCGTTATGACAATGCGGTTGATGTAGTCGTACGTCTTCAGATCAGACCGATCCGAGTACCGAACGTACGGCACCTCCGAGTTCAGCACACGTTCAGCTCGATGACGATCCCCGGACTCCGATCCAGCAGGGTGTCGGGGATGACTTCCGTCAGCACGACGGCGTGGTGACGATGATGATGTTCTACCGACGCAGGGCTTTGTCTAAGCACCGTAACGATATGATCGAGGTGGAATATGGTGGAGGGGAGCACCGCACACGGCTAAGGAACGATCACGAAGATCAACTTGTGTGTCTAGAGGTGCCCCCTGCCCCCGTATATAAAGGAGCAATGGGGGAGGTCGGCCGGCCCTAGGGGGCGCGCCAAGGAGGGGGGAGTCCTCCTCCTAGTGGGAGTAGGACTCCCCTTTCCTAGTCCAACTAGGAAGGAGGAAGGGGGAAGGAAAGAGAGGGAGAGGGAGAGGGAAAGAGGGGCCGCGCCCCCCTCCCCTAGTCTAATTCGGACTCCCCATGGGGCGAGGCACCTCCTGGGCTGCTGCCCTCTCTGTTCCCTCAGGCCCACTAAGGCCCAATACTTCCCCGGGGGGTTCCGGTAACCCCTCCGACACTCCGGTTTTCTCCGAAATCACCCGGAACACTTCCGGTGTCCGAATATAGTCGTCCAATATATCAATCTTTATGTCTCGACCATTTCGAGACTCCTCGTCATGTTCGTGATCACATCGGGGACTCCGAACAACCTTCGGTACATCAAAACTTATAAACTCATAATAAAACTGTCACCGTAACATTAAGCATGCGGACCCTACGGGTTCGAGAACTATGTAGACATGACCTAGAACTGTTTCTGGTCAATAACCAATAGCGGAACCTAGATGCTCATATTGGCTCCTACATATACTATGAAGATCTTTATCGGTCAAACCGCATAACAACATACGTTGTTCCCTTTGTCATCGGTATGTTACTTGCCCGAGATTCGATCCTCGGTATCTCAATACCTAGTTCAATCTCGTTACCGACAAGTCTCTTTACTCGTTATGTAATGCATCTTTCCGTAACCAACTCATTAGTTACATTGCTTGCAAGGCTTATAGTGATGTGCATTACCGAGAGGGCCCAGAGATACCTCTCCGACAATCGGAGTGACAAAACCTAATCTCGAAATACGCCAACTCAACATGTACCTTTGGAGACACCTGTAGAGCTCCTTTATAATCACCCAGTTACGTTGTGACGTTTGGTAGCACATAAAGTGTTCCTCGGGTAAACGGGAGTTGCATAATCTCATAGTTGTAGGAACATGTATAAGTCATGAAGAAAGCAATAGCAACATACTAAACGATCAAGTGCTAAGCTAACGGAATGGGTCAAGTCAATCACATCATTCTCCTAATGATGTGATCCCGTTAATCAAATGACAACTCATGTCTATGGTTTAGGAAACTTAACCATCTTTGATTCACGAGCTAGTCAAGTAGAGGCATACTAGTGACACTCTGTTTGTCTATGTATTCACACATGTATTATGTTTCCGGTTAATACAATTCTAGCATGAATAATAAACATTTATCATGAAATAAGGAAATAAATAATAACTTTATTATTACCTCTAGGGCATATTTTCTTCAGCAACACCCTTGCTGAAAAAGATGGAGGATTTCTCCATGTTAACCCGCTGGCCAGACGCATTGCAATACTTCATCAATAGCTCATTAATATGTGTGGCACTAGCCGCATTCCCTTCAAAGAATAGCAGACTGTCATCGGCAAAGAGAAGATGATTAACCGAAGGGGCACTCAGAGCCACAAATATCCCTCTTACTCATCCGTTCGCTTTCATCAAACAAGAGAGCCCCTTAGCTGCTAGCAGAAACAGATATGGCGAGATGGGGTCTCCCTGCCTCAAACCCTGAGTGGGCCTGAAAACATCCAAACTTCCACCGTTAAACAAAACAGAGAAAGATACCGATGTCACACACCTCATAATTGTCTCAGTGAAACGGGGGCTGAAACCCAACTTGAGCATTACTGCTTTCAAGTAGGGCCATTCTAGACGATCATATGCCTTCGTCATGTCAAGTTTTAGTGCACAATATCTATTGCCCTTCACCCTCTTGGATTTCATATAATGTAAGCACTCATAAGCTGTAATGAAATTGTCTGTAATGTGACGCCCAGGGACAAAAGCGGACTGCTCTTCGGAGATGATCTCAGGGAGAATAGATTTTAGCCTATTTGCTAAGACCTTTGAAGCAATCTTATAGATCACATTACAAAGACTTATTGGCCGAAATTGTCCTAAAACTTTTGGACATGCAATCTTGGGAATCAAAATGATGAATGTGTTATTAATCTCCTCCGGCGAATCTACTCCATCAAGCACTCTGATTATCATCCTCGTGACTTCATCACCACATAAATCCCAATGCTTCTAGAAGAAGTGGGCAGGAAAACCGTCTGGGCCAGGAGCTTTAGTGGGAAACATTTGAAAGAGCATCTTTAACTTCCTCCCTACTGTAACTTGCGTTCAACCGAGCACTCATATTGCCATCCACCCGCATAGGGATGTGCGAGAGGCCTCCTCCATACCAACTGTGCCTTCGATTGTGTATAAGTTTGAGTAAAAGGATGTGGTCATATTTGCCAACTCACTCTGATCTGTGCATGTTGAGCCATCATGCCGGTCTAGTTTAGTGATCCTATTTTTTGCACGGCGTGCACTCGCTTTCCTCTGGAAAAAATTCGTGTTACTGTCGCCCTCGAACAACCAGGTTATGCGTGACCGTTGCCTTGACATGATCTCCTCCCTGTAAGCAAGCTCGACCATACGATCCTCGATCTTCTTCTCATCTGCAGTCGGTCCAGTTCTCAATGGGTCAGCCCGTAGTGCAGCTAGCCGACGGTGTAGCGAGCGTAACTCATGACGAACTGAACCAAAGGTTTGTTTGCTCCAATGTGACATAGAGGTTGCCATCGTATGGAGTTTGGTCGCTAGGTCAGAAACTGAACTTGCGGGGCCATCACTATCGGTGAAGAAACTGGTGGATCTCGTGTAGGGGGTCCCGAACTATGCGTCTAAGGTCGATGGTAACAGGAGACAGGGGACACGATGTTTACCCAGGTTCAGGCCCTCTCTATGAAGGTAATACCCTACTTCCTGCTTGATTGATCTTGATGGATATGAGTATTACAAGAGTTGATCTACCACGAGATCGTAATGGCTAAAACCCTAGAAGTCTAGCCAACGTGATTATGATTGCCTCTAAGGACTAAGCCCTCCGATTTATATAGACACCGGAGGGGGCTAGGGTTGTACAAAGTCGGTTACAGAGAAAGGAATCTACATATCCGAACACCAAGCTTGCCTTCCACGCCAAGGAGAGTCCCATCCAGACACGGGACGAAGTCTTCTATCTTGTATCTTCATAGCCCAATAGTCCGGTCCACGCCATGTAGACCGGCCGTCCGAGGACCCCTTAATATAGGTCTCCCTCAGTAGCCCCTGAACTAGGCTTCAATGACTGGGTGTCTGGCGTGCAGATTGTCTTCGGCATTGCAAGGCGGGTTCCTCCTCCGAATACTCCAAAATAGTCTTCGAACACAAGAAACGTGTCCGGCTCTGCAAAACGAGTACCACAAACAACCGCAGAGAGTATAGTATTTCAAGAGTCTAATCCACTAACAACTTTTCGTAGCGTGACATCACGTCACCGCCCGACCATTATTCAAACCATTTTTTAGCCTGTCGCTTCATATTTAGAGATGCAGTTTCATTGGCACGTCTTGTCAAAGCAGAGATCATGTCCCTTTATTGCGGGATCCTCATCAATGCGGGCATGGGTAACCCAACCGTGCCATCTGCACGGCCCTTGGGGAATAAGTGAGTTTTAAGGCGAGTGGGAAGGGGCTGATATTCACTGCCTTTATAAAGAGATAAGGATTCATCCCTTTCACCCACGCATTCTCTCTCTCTGCCTCCCCCATTCTCGAGCTCTAGCGCCCAAGTTCTCATCTTTTCCACCCAAAAAAAGCACCCCAACCATGTCCGGATCTGGAGCGCAGGGCAAGTGGATGGCCTCCTCCGTTAAGGAGAAGGACATAACCCAGCTCCGGGAGGCCGGATATTTGGCCAAGGAAATCGCCCACCGGCTTCCGGCCAAGGGACAGATCATTCCCACCCCGCAGCCCCATGAGAGGGTAGTTTTCATCCCCACTTTGTCCGCGGGCTGGGATTCCTCTCCACCCGTTCGTCCGCGGACTCGTGTTCTACTACGGGCTGGATTTCCACGATCTGGCCCCCAACTCCATCCTCAACATCTCGGCATTCATTGCCGTGTGTGAGGCCTTCCTCCGCATCCCACCCCACTTCGGATTATGGCTAAAGATCTTCAATGTGAAGCCAAAGGTGGTGAGTGTCCAGCACGCAGAGTGCAGAGGCGCCATGGTGAGCAAGATGCCCAACGTCACATGGCCCGAAGGCTCCTTCATGGAGACCATCACGTGGTGGCAGAAATCATGGTTCTATATCATAGAGCCACGCGGCACCACCTGGGTCGCGACTCCCGAATTCCGGTCCGGAGCCCTGATGTGGCTCACCTCCTGGCCGGAGAAGGGCCTGGACTGGTCTTCGCCGGACGAGCTGACTCCGCTTCAGACGTGCATTAAGAGTATGACAGACAAGAACATCAAGCTTGTCAATGTGATCCAGGTGATGCTTATTCGCCAGATCCTTCCATGCCAACGCCAGACTTGCCATTTATGGGAGTTCGATCCGGCCAAGCACCAGACCCTGCCGCAGTTCTTCGGCACTACGCACGAAGATATCTGGAAGGTGCTCTTCAAGGCCAACGAGACGCGGCCGGCTACGACCGAGGACCGCGGGCACGACTTGGCCCATCCCGCTAGTCCGGTAAGTTTTTTCATGTTTTCAAGGTGTATTTTTCATTTGCATAATCGAGGAAGATGCCTAAGCATCCCTACTAATTCTCTTAGGGCTGGACAAAGAAGGCGGAGTGGATCCAATGTCCGGCTCCGCTGCCCGAAGACCCATAAATCCCGCTCCTAACGAAGATGCTGGTTCCGGCGCCTTATAAGGTGCCGAAGAAGAAGGCCAAGGGGACCAGAGGTGGTCTCCGTCGCAAGGGTGCTTCGTACGTGACGTCCAAAAACATCGAGACTTACTCCTCCATCGCGAGGACGAAGAGGAGGAGGAAGAAGAAGAACGCCACCCCCCCCCCCCCCCCGAGGGGGGAAGAAAGAAAAAGACGGCCTCCACTCGTCAGAATGGTGCCCCAGGGACAAGCCCCTGGCCAAATCGTGAGTATTCAAAAACCCGAACACATTCATTTATCAATATGCTTTCTTTTTATGATTGTTTTCAGTTGAATTTAAAACATATATGCGAGGTGGTACTAATTTAGGGAACACGTAGAAAAATTTGTTCGTCAATTTTTGGAACGCACGCGCGCTTCTGGGCTCGTTCGCCACCCTTTCCCCCCTTGGGGCTGAGACCGCTGCAGTGTGGCCCAAGAAAACCAGGAGAGAAAAAGAAAGGTTGCATTTGGGGATCGAACCCTGAACCTGCTTGCCTTCAAAACTCGTACGATCCACCAAGCTAGGACACAGTTTTATGTATAAAAGTGGATTCTTTCCTCTGTTAAATAATCCCAGCCTGTTATAGCAGAAGCCTCTAAGAACAAAAGGAAATAAAAGAAGAAAAGTCAATCTTCACTCAGGAAAGGAAAGAAATTAAAAGGGGGAAAATATAGCCTTGCCTCAAGAAAGAAAATAATTAAATGAAGGAATAAAGTTCGCTTTATCTCCGAAAGGAAAGAAATAAAAAGAGGAAAAATTCCCCTTGTGCCTGACGAAGGAAAAGGTATTAAAAGAATGGAGGAATAAATTTAGCCTTGCCTCAAGAAAAAAAATTAGTTCGTCTTGCCTCCAAAAAGAAAGGAATAAAAAATGTCCCTCATCTCCACTACTATTATCTCCACTTCTCCATCCACTACTATTAAACAATCCAACAAGAACTTTTTTAAGTGCACCCCGCAATTACCCCCAGCACACCGGACAACTCATTCACCACCGCACGATTAGACCCACAAATCTGGATCTAATAGCCATCATTGATCTAATACCTCTACGGTGTGTATGTAGCAATTTCCGTTGGCTGACCGTGCTTCACCTGCAGAGAATATTCCACCTACGCGTGTGATGTCCCTACAATCACGCAAATGTAATCGCTAACTTCTCCGTGATTGCATCTCTTCTAGCCCCTGCCTCCCCGCACCTATCGCCACCGCCCCTCGCTAAAATAAAACCCACACGCCTGACGGCCGACGACGCACGACCCTCCTCCCTCGAGCAGCAGCAACGGAGCGGCGCGTAGGGGCTCAACCTATGTCGACGGGCGGCGTGGTCCCTCTCCTCCATCGAGTAGCGGCAGCGGCACGGGACGCAGCGGGCTCGGCCTTCGTCGGTGGCGGCAGGGTCCCTTTCCTCCCTCGACCATCGGCGGCGGCACCGAATGCAACAGGCGGCCAGGGAGACGGCGCTGCGTGCAAGGCGCGGCAACGAAGCTGAGGGAGCCGGCCCTTGTGGCACGGGGGCGCGACGGTTCCATGGCGGCTGTGGGGTGGAGGGCGCGTGCGTGAAGGCGGCGCATTCCTTTGGCTTTCGGCATGCCGCGGCATTGACTTCCCTGCTGTCGTCGTGCTCCCTGATGCCAGCTCCTCCTTCCTCCCGCCGCTGGACATGCACAACACCATCCCATGCCCTCTGTCCGCTGGCCAGAGAAAGGTTAGTAGTTTCATTCTTTTCTTCCTTGAAGCCAAGAGAAGATTACTAAATTATCTCGCCCACTATACCATACGGTGGAATGAGCTGGGATTCTTGTGTTGGCGCATAAGCATTATTTTTGTTGATTCATGCCTCAGATCTAGCATAAATAGGATAATCCAAAAAAACCTGACCACCAAGTGTTTGTGTTTATGCTCACAAAGCTTTTCATTCTCTCTTTTGATTGTCTGAACATTCCAATCGAGGAGAAATCTATTAATGCCCTGAGTTCATCGATTCCATGCAGCTATAAAGTTGAATGAATCAACCAAAAAGTTATGGCTCAGAGCCCTAGACAAACAAAAAGTTATGCAGGGAAATCACCTAAATTAACAGCAGCCTGGTTGTTCAGATGGGGTGGGCGGCCTTGATCCCTTGCAAACACGCATCTCGTAGATGGCCAAGAGCGGGGAAGGTAAGGAAATGCATGTTTACGCTTTAGAATGCATGCTTTCCAGGATAGAAATGGACTCTACAGCAATACCAGTGATACATGCTGAAAATTTCTGACAATATAGAAACCCAGGAAGCAACAAACTACACTGCAAAATTTAAGAATAGGTGCAAGACAAGGAATAATTGATCCGGTGTGAAAAGAAATAGTCAATGATACTGTTCTCACGTGGATATGTAAATTCTATCCATTTTTTTTGTTCACACGCAAAAAAGTATATTATCAGTGTTAGGAAAATGTAATGGGTGCATGGGAAACAATAATTTCTACTTCCAACATGTTAGTTACAGCACAAGCAATTTTTGCATTATGAAAAACAAAATGTATGGTATATGAAGCAAATAAATATTCATAACAACACGATTGTATGCTGGAAAGAGCAACTTGCAAGACTAAACAGATTCCTTATAATTACAAGGAGAATAACGAGGCCAGTCTAAGCTGTTAGGAATGCATACAGAAGAGGCATAATCTGCAATTTCACTTTGACAACAAGGATATAACTAAATGTTGTGCTCCAGAAAAACAGTCAGAAAAGGACAAGAATTTATACCATTGCCAATAGGTATATGGAAGTTGGATGTGCACAGATTTGGTGAACACGACCTCAATCTGCACGGATCCGGTAACGCTGACCTCAATCTGCACGAATCCGGCTTTGACAAGTTGGATCTATGGAAGGGACGATCATGGCAATGACGCCATCGCTACAGATCGACACACATGAACACATGATGCGGGATAGGGTATCCATCTGTTGTATCTAGATATCAGAACACTTCCTTGAGTGAATGTGAAAGTGTTAGGACAACAAATGCATCATTCTTCAGTCTTTTAGTTCTGAGATTTTAGTTATATATCAGTCTTCAGACCCTCTTGTTTTATTTTTTTTTCTCTTTGTCAATTAGTGTTTTTAGTCATATTTCCTAAAAAAAAATCTGTCCTTACTGTATTATTTCTTCAGTCTATTTGGTTTTTTTCAACGATATGATCTTATTCCATAAATTGTAGGCATCAGTGAGAAATATGGATGATGCACGCGAACGGATTGGCACTCCCATCTCCACTGCACTGAAGGAGATCAAGCCCATTTCCATCAGCATCAACTAGAACCTCCCCTCGACCTGCATCCTTGCCTTTCTTTTGTATCTCCCCAAGGTAAGTTGCCATGCTCCATGTTCGTGCATAAGTACGGTGAGATGGATATGGGTTTGGTATTACTGTTGTTGATGAACTGCTCATTTGCCAGACTGTCAAACCAGATGAGCCTGAAAGGAACTAAGAGAAATGACTATTCATTTGGCTTTGGTATTACTATTGTTGATGAACTGCTCATTTGCCAGACTGTCAAACCAGATGAGCCTGAAAGGAACTAAGAGAAATGACTATTCATTTACCAATCTTGCCATTCTCTGTATTGTCAATTTGCCAATTCGACTGATGCTTGAATGTATTAGTAGACAAAATGACCTGTTTGTTGATCAGCTATGATATGTGTTTCCATTGGCTACTTGCCGCTTTCTAAGGGGCAGATTTTAGCTTGACAAGATTTTTGCAAAAACATAGCAGTGCTCTTGATCTGATGGAAACTCAGAGTAGGGTGTTCCAAACTAGATTGATACACGTAAGAATTTTTGACTGATTTTTATGCTCAGAGCTACATACATGCTTGCAGCGCTTCACCTATCCTAGAACTTTCATTTCAATTTTTGTGTCGCTACAATTTGTCCATTAATCGATATTCTAGCTCCATTAATCGGTATTCTAGCTGAAAGTTTCAAAGTTGTCAATTGTTTTCGAAACACGGTTCACAGAGTGGCTGGTCCTTTTTTGGGACATATTTGTTGTGTCTTTTCCCCATTTTGTCTTGTATTTTTTCATACACAGTTCAATTAGCTAATTGTTATTATGCCATAGGTAAATTGTGCAACCTATTGCCGCTCTGCCATGGGTCACATGGTCGTCCTTCATACACCGCTTTACTAGGACTAACGCTGAAGTACAGATGATGGTGTATGTAAGTTTTCACTATTTCCTCAGTTTTTGTTTTTCCACAGTTTTCTAACTGGGGTCCTCACACATTTTTTGTGTGTGTACATTACGGGCCACCTAGAAAATTCCAAAAGAAGTTGCCTCTTGTTTGGACACCCCAAAGCACGGGCTGGCAAGACTAAGATTGGGCAAAGAGAGCTTCAGGAGGACCGTTTATGACACCTCACTCGACGGTTTATTCTTCAAGCAAGGATGGAAGAAGTTCCTCACGAGACATGACATGAGATTAGCACTGCTATACTAATTACATTTAAGACTGTTGCCAACAATGAGTTGGAGATTATAGTCATCCTTTTATGTCCTTTGAGAAGATCATGTTGGACAAGTTCCAGGCTTTCATGAGTTATTTAGTCATTTCTCAGCGTTTTTTAAACCATGGAGGAGAACTGCATGTGAACTTCATAGATACGAGAAGAAAAGAATAAAGGCATGTAAAAAGTTCAATTCATTTTCTGTTTATTTTGTTTCCTCTTTCTCTACGTACTGGTTTTTGAACTGTGGTTTGTGAATCGGATGTATATATTCATGTTTTAGTGTGTTTGTTCACTTATTTCCAATCGGTATGTAGTCTATATTAATATATTCAAAAACATATTATATTAATGAATGAAGGAAATATTTTTATAATTGTCATATATGATTATAATATTAGTCGAGACGTGCGTTGCACGTGCATACTTACTAGTGCCTGTTAAGGAGAAAACCTTGGGCGTGCATACCTCCTGATTCAATTGCACTCCAAATCCAATTACTCATAAAAAGTGCTCACCTTTAATTGTTTTTGTGTCATTTATGCATCTTAAAATATTTGTGTAGTACTAACAAAAGTGTTCATTTATCAAAATAATGTTTTTATAATTTACAAAATACTAACTCTTTTCTCAAAATGAAAAAACATGTAACTCTAAAAAGTGTTCACATGCTTAAAAATATATTCGCAATTTAAAAAATATTCACTCTCTTTAAAATACTATGTGATTTAAAAGTGTTTGTGTTTAAAAAAGAATGTTGATGCATTTTCAAAAAAAAAATACCATTTTAAACCGAGAGGGTGTAAGAGTTGTATGAACTAGGCATAGGCCATAGCTCGGGAAGGACAGCTGTCCTGCCTAGCTCGACAATATTAGTTTTAAATCTATTAGACATTGACTTGCGATGGCGTGGTTTAGTGACAGGTGTGAGTGCGGTGGCCGAGATTATCACCTTGGGGTTGACCACGTTAGGACGCACTGCGATCACTTGGACACCATGGCATGATCGATGAAGGTTGGAAGAAGAATAAGCGACAATACGGATGAGACACTATGTTCAAATAGATAACATGGACCTGCGGAGGGGTTTTGAGTCATGATTACTGTGACAGGAGTGTGATTTTTACTCCCGTTGCAACGCACAGGCATGTTTGCTATAATAATAAAGCACGGATTGAGTTTGTCGGGTTCACCATCACAATACGCTTCTTCCCGTGAATTTACGCTTTTAGTATTTTCGTCATCCACCTGGGACTAGGCTAGGTCCCCGCGCACCAGACTCAGATGGGCGTCTGGCCTCGGCCCGTCCTACATCTGATGGGCCAGTCCCGTATTTCTCTTTCCGTAAAAAAAGTATTGGCCACAACAAGAGGGATTGAACCTAGGACCTCCCGTCCTATATAGATGGATACGACCAATTGAGCTATGCGCATGGGTCGCCGGATGTATGTGAAAGCACGTACTAGAGCCGTATCTGGAAGATGCCTTGCCAAAGCAAAATCCAGATGTTCACATGGCGACTAGCACACAACTCGCTTGCTCTGCGCACAAACCTAGCGGGGAGGGGGATGGTGATCGAGGATACTAGCTGTCCGCTATGCTCCAGGAACGCCGAGGATGGTGGGCACCTGTTTATAAGATGCAAAGAAGTGAAAATGGTGTGGCGTGCAATGGGCATGGAAGCTATGAGAAGAGACCTGGAGAGATATAATGTAGTGGGTGATGTCATGGATCACCTATGGACGCTCAAAATGGAGGACAGAGTGCAGATCATGTACTTTTGGTGGGAATGGTGGAACGAGCGGAATAGGGTCAGAACAAAGGAGAAGAGAATGCGGCCTGAGGAACTCGTGCACCGGGTCAAGCTTGCCACCATGGAATATTGGGAGGTAGTGGGGAAGCACAAAAAGCAAAGCCCTAAAGATCGGACCAGGTGGCGAGCTCCAGATGACAGGATCATCAAGCTCAACATTGACAGAGCACACATGCCGGAGAACGCCCAGTCTGCATGGGGGGTCATCGCCCGCGACCATACCGGGGATGTTGTTGCTTGAATGGCTGGGAAGAGTGAGCATGTCCATGATGCTTTCGCAGCGGAGTTACAAGCGGCAGCGGCGGCTGTGGAGCTAGCCACACATCTTGGAGCGATTAGGATATGTATTGAAACGGACTCTCAGCTACTACAGGCGGCCCTTATGCAAAATGAGCCAAGCTTCACGGCGTACGCATCGGTCCTGGAAGACCTGAAGGTCCAAATGAAGCTCTGGTTCTCACGATGTGAGGTTATTGCATGTAGAAGAGAGGCCAATTGCGCGGCTCATGAACTAGCGAAGCTTGGATATGATTGTAATGAAAATGAACCCACTGTGTGGGAGTCTACTGTCCCGCCTTCTGTGGCGGCCTTTGTATTAGGCGATTTGCCTAACCCGGTTGAGTAATAAAGCTATTGCTTTGACCCTAAAAAAAACTAGCGTGATTGGAATAGTCCCACCTTGATTTTTCATTGTAAATCCCACCGTTTTTTATATCTCACTGGTTCATCCAAAAATAAGGAAGCTGTCTTAACAATCATCAAGAAAAAAAGAGGGACTCCATAAATTGTGCTGGTGGTGTTCGCTCGAAATTAAAGGAAATTATGCAAACCTGGGCGTCCAGAGGTGGAGTCGCAGGACAAAGGAGGCTCAGGGTTGCAGCACCTTGTTGACACCAGATTTTGGCACAGTCAAGAACTTATTTAAAATGGCCTCAAATGGAGAAGTGTTATACATGAAAAAGTTTTGTATTGTCGATACTAACATCTTTGAAGTTTGGGCCATCACCATCTGATCTCATCTCGAAGGCCGAAGTTGTGTTCGAAATACTGAGATTTTGTATCCAGAATACTATTCGGCACATTACGCCCCCAAGACTGCCTCGTATGGAAAAATGATCTACATGGATTGTCTTCGTCTCGTCGAAACGATCGATTCTGATATACAAATAATTCCAATCCGAGTTCGTATGCAAAAGTTAGAGCCATCCGAATACAGCACTATCACGAGCCAAAAGTGGCGCGCCCCACCACACCCTGTCTGATGGGTACCGCGAATAACAGACTGTGTTACACGAGCGACTTGATCCTCAAGATGAACTCTAATAAAAAAACGTACAACATAAAAGTTGTTCGTCTCGTCGAAACGGTCAAGATTGCTTTTGGGCTCGTTTCCATCCGAGGTTGTTTACCACCTCAAAAGTTACCCGCAAGGTGCAGCCAGTTTAAACCGAACAGTTTTGGAAAGTTCGGACAAAACCAATCCGAATTTGACTAGGGTTTTGGACGTGAATCCAAGCCTTTTCCTTGCATGGAAGTCCAGCCGCCTCTTATATACCTAAGGGGTGACGGCCGATTGAACAACACACAATCGAACAATCAATCTACCGTTTTTATCTTTTATCTTTTCTCCTTAACCCTAGTTCTTCTTCCTCGTTCTTCGTTCGTTCTTCTTCATTGCAGGGCGGCGAACCTCGAGGCCCTAGGGGCAATCAGGTCGACCTAGGGCAGCCCATAGCCACCGCGCGCCCAGACGGGGTCCCTCCCGGGCGTGTGGGGTTTCGGGTCCCAAAAGCGCCGGCTTGCTGTTTTGCGTATCGCGCTGGAAGTCGGCCTCCCGCGGTGTGAGTTGCGGAGCATCTCCCTCGGCCCCGCGGGTACACATCGACATGTTCGTGTGACGCGTTCCGGCGTCAACACACTTTTTGGCGACTCCACTGGGGACGAAGCTTCGAACGGTCTCCGGCCCGTTCTTGCTACGAAGAGATCGTCATCTAGGGTTTGCAGTCTACAAAGGTAATATGAATACCCAATCCCTTTATGTAGATGCAAATAATTCATATGGTGTTACTAGATCGTTCAATGAGTATACTCTATCGGCCAACCCTAGTTTTTTTTAATCATGCAACTAACTACGTGCAAGGGCCGATTCAAAGTAATTTATATACTTCAACTTCTTATGATATTAGTAACATGCACCATATGTATCCCAACTCACATGCATCGGCAACCCAGCAAATTCATATGCCGATGAGCAACATGATGTGTTCGATTAATCAATTTGAAACACCCCAATTTAGAATTTCCAATGCCATACAAGAAAGTGTTTCACCCTTTTATTCATCGGCAGCTAATGTGCAATATAGTAATCCAACCATGGCGATGAATGAGAGAATTGGACATGCTACTAATGGCTATTCGACCAATTACTCTCAACCGTCATATGCTACACCTCATGTTACTAATTCTTCGGCACCATACACAACTGTAGATGCTCATAATTCGGCTTCACACCTTCCTGGTTATAGCCGAATGAATGTAAATTTTACAGGAGCGGTTGTGCCCAACATTGTAGAAGATGAGGTAGTGGTGGCTGCATTAAAGAGTTTAGCCCAAAATAAGAGAATTAGTGCTCTTTGCCTTGAACAACATGAAAAGGGGCTATTTCCTGATTATGCCGCAATACAAGCTAGAGTTTTGCAAGAAGATGAATCTTTGTCAATTGATAAAATTGGCGAGCAAAAGTATGGTCTTACAACAATGCATATGCCTTCACCTAGTACTACATCATATTATACACCCCCTACACAATTGAAAAATTTCGGCAACACCCGTGTGTCATTGCCGAAAGAATCTAAAAGCATTGGGGGGCAATCATATCCGGAGTGGGCTGAAATTGAGAAAAAGCTTAAAGCTAATTTTGCCACTCGCCGTCAGAAACAAATAGAAAAAGAATTGGCTCAGATAAAAAAAGCATTGCCAATTGGTAGTATCAATGAAAAGAAGGATGATTCGGAACATGAAAGTGCTTCGGTTGAAAAAGCCGAATCAAGTAGTATATATTCTGAATCCATCAAATCCAACGAGGCAAGCATTATTGAGAAAGGGCATGGCAAGCATAGGAAAACAACGGTGCTTGATTTTTCTGAAGTTAATGGAACCTACTTCCTGCCCTATGAGTTCCGTGTCGTAGAAATTGACAAGCTTCAAGGACAAGAACAAGTAGCCGAACAAAGTTCGGCTGACAAAAATCTTCAAATCAATGATGCACGGATTCAAGAAAAAGATGATGACAAGGTGTTGGGGAGCCATCCAAAGACGGAGCAGGATGTTCTTCAAATGGCACCACTATCATGCTCTCCCAACATATTTGAAGAGGTATGCATAGCGAGTAATTTACCTATTTTCAGATTTGGTCGCAACTTCATTATTGCTGCATCTATAAGAAATATTCTCATAAGTAATTCTGAAAGACCGATGAAGAAGGGTAATTTACTTGTTAGCAGTAAAATTGAATTGGAACATATCGGTCAACCCATTGCGCCATTTATAAAGACCGATAATGACTTATTGTTACAGCCAAAGCTTTTCCCGTTGCTTTCTCTAAAGTTCATATCTAGTTGGGTAGCTTTGCTTATTTCTTACTTGGCTTACACTTGGTCTCAACTGAGACATGTATGTTCTAAATATCTTCGTTTCAGAAATTTAAAGCCAAGGTTAAATTCTATTAAGAAAACCGATGCTAATATAATATCTTATCCAAAGACATCGGAGATAGAGTGGAAAACACAATGCATAGCCGAATGGGGAGATTCCAAATCTGAACCATTCGTTTGCTTATCTCCAAAGCCGTTCAAACAGCAAGATCGGCTAGGAAACAAGAAGTATACCTTCAATTCAAGCATGTGTGATAAAATATTGATTTGTTGCTGAAAAATAATTACATTACAATTCTTGATCACCATGTTAAGCCATCAATCCAAGGACGAATGTATTGTAAGTTGCATGATTCGTCCAAGCATAATTTTGAGGATTGCAACATGTTTCGTCAAACAGTTAAATCGGCCATTGAAAAAGGACGATTGAAGTTTGTTGAAACACCAAGAGATGACCAGTCTATTCCGATTGGTCCCGATGGCAAAATATTTTTGCATCGGCTGCTTCAAGCCGATCCATTTAAAGAGAATGTAAAAGCTGCAGGTGATGGGATCAAGCTTTCAAGTAAAGAAGTTGTTGAAGAGCATAACTGGCATAATCTTGAGGGCGGGAGTTCCATCGAAGCTACAATGGAGATGCCAAGGACTGGGGGGCAGCAAGCAAATCTAATGATCGATGAAAGCAAACCAAAAGAAAACAAAGGCCAGAATAAGCGCAAGTGTAAGAGATCAAAAATCACCTTTGCTGAACTATTAGATAAATATCAAAAGAAGAGTGAAGAAAAGAATGCTTATCGGCCAAATCATGCAAAGAAACCAAGATCATCCCCAAGGCGCAAATATGCGGATTGATATTGGCAAAGTGATAATTTTAATGCAACATATTCATATCCTTATTTTGGGCCGCCAATGCCAATGCTGTGGATGCCTCCCTATGCTCATATAGATACATATTCATCATGGAACATGTATGATACAAGGGCACATTCTCCATCTTACTCTAGACCATCTCACCAATACTATGCAGCTCCAAGGAGATCAACATTTGAACAATCACGCGTCAAAGACCGTTTCAATCATAAGGAATCGGTCCAGAGCTCAAGGAAGAAGAAAGAGGTGGTAAAGCAAGTTTACCGCGTGAAAAGAGATGGTCGTAAGTGTGCTGCTTCAGATTTGATCTCAAATGAAAAAGAGCCAATGAAAGTGTACTACATACAATGAGATGAAGCAATCAATTGTTAAGACTCAGAGTGCCAAATCTGAAGAAAAGAAGTTGAGAGTGCACAAAGCCAAAAAAGAATTGCCATTGGTCAAAACAGAATCACAGCCGAGATACCCAGTCGGCTTATCATATTGGCAAAAGAAGAAATTACAAAATCTTAGTGCACAAGAGCTGAAAAAAAAGAACATGGCATGGGTTCCCAAGAAGATCAATCAAGACAAAAATGATGTGCATGCTTCTGTTGCAACAAGTACAATAAAAGTGAAGAAGGAAAATAATGAAAGCCACAAACAATTAAGCCGAAGGTGCGCATCACAACATCAAAATCTTTGGTTAGCACGTCATCCATTTTCTTCAACAATGCCATTGACGTGTTTGCCATGGAAATTCATCCACAGGTATGATCAGTTACCCCCCATGGACTTATTTTGATCCATGGATGCAACATAATTTTCCATATCATGACAGAGTATTACCAAATCACTATACATTTGGTTAGTTACTTTTTTGTTGCTAAGACAAAGGGGCCGAAATATTTTATTGCTATTTTATTTGTTTATTTCGGCTATACATTCTTTAATGGATGAATTCTACATGGACCTCATGATACTGGCCGATAATTAACTATCGTCCTAAGAAACTATCCGATCATGGCCGGTGTGAAATTCTAACATCGTCCTTAGTTCAATTGGAACCGAGACAATGTACATGTTAAGTGATATTAACCTTGTCTCTCTAGTGCTATGGAGATTATGTTTCGATGGTTGAATTCATAACAATGGCCATGGTGTTGGTGTTGTTTATATATCTCCATATGGTGCTGCTATGTGAAGCCTCATGCCTCTTAAAATATTTATTGCACAATAATCAAAGCCGAATATGCAATGTTATTCGGTTTGGAACTTTTGCCATATGTGCTAAACATATTGAGGCTTTTGGTGATTCGTTATGAGTAGTACAACAAATATCCAAGGGTTATGAATGTTTTGACTGTCGTGGTTCTAAGTCTGACAGTAGAGTGGGGGGTAGGTATAGAGAGGCAAGGTCCTAGCTATGGAATAGTTGTAAACATAGGAGATGTACGAGTTCAGGCCCTTCTCGGAGGAAGTAATAGCCCTACGTCTCGGAGCCCGGAGGCGGTCGAGTGGATTATGCGTATAAGGATTACAGGGGTGCGAACCCCCTATACTGAGGTGGGGGGTGGCTTATATAGTGCCTGCCAGCCCTCTCCGGCCCTCAGTAATGCAGGGTTTAAAGTACATTAAGTCTGGGGCGTTACTGGTAACGCCCCACATAAAGTGTCTTAACTACAATAAAGTCTACTAATTACAGACCGTTGCAGTACAGAGTGCTTCTTGACCTTCTGGTGGTCGAGTGAGTCTTCATGGTCGAGTCCTTCAAGTACGTCGAGTGGAGTCCTCGCAGGTCGACTGGAAGGCGATCTCTTCTAAGGGTGTCCTTGGGTAGGGTATTTAGATCAGGTCTATGACCCTATCCTAGGTACATGACTCCAACATTAGCCCCCGAATGGATTGAGGCTTGAGTGAGGAAGGAGTTGATATTATTTCCGACTGGCTTCTGCGTTCTGGATATGTGTTGCCTTGGACCAATAATCTCTTCGTTGATAATCATCAACTTTTCTTCAGTCGACTTGATCCATTCTTTTCTTTCGTCGAATGACCTTTTGAACTTAACAATTTCCAAGCGACGGATCGCAGGAAATCTCGCGTCTGACAGACCGATCTGCCATTCGCGGATTCTGCGGGATACGAAATTTGGGGAAGCGCGCGAAGCGGGGCGGACCACGGCGCTCGAATGGGATAGGGCTTAAACGCCTCGATTCTCGCGCCGCCTTTTTCGCCACGTATCGCGTCCGCTACTATTTCGGAATGTGATTGGATCGGCCGGGCCCACCTGTCATCCACTCGGAAGGGATCTTATAAAGGCGCCCGGCGAGGGACTTTGAACAGTATCTCTGCATTCTCTCTCTGCTCTCCTCGCCTCCGCCCACCGCGCCCGCTCTCGCCTCCGCACAACCGCTCCTCGCACGTCTCGCCGGCAGCCATGGTGAAGGAGAAGACGGCGGCACTGGAACGCGTGAAGAAAGCGTCGGCGACGGCGAAGGCGAAAGGGAGGACCACCAGTCGCGGCGGGTCTTCGTCTAGATCTCGTCTGCCGAACGGCTGGGTCCAAGGAGATTGGATCTGGTCGACCATCACGGAGAAGGATCTCCTCGACATGGCCAACGATGGTCTGATCCCCCACGGAGCAGCAAGGCTCCCGTGGAACGAGTGGCAGCCCCAGCCGGAAGAGGGTGAGTGCGTGCTTCTGGCTACCCACATCGACCGCGGATTTTCTTTGCCACCGAGTGTTTTCTTTCGTGGTTTCTTGAACTTCTTTGGAGCGCAACTCCACCACTTCACCCTGAATTCTATCGCCTACCTTGCTGCATTTGTGTCCATGTGTGAGAACTTTCTGGGTTGCCGACCGCACTGGGGTCGTTTCAAGCACATATTCACGTGTCGCTCTCAGACCGTGAAGAAGGTGAGTCCAGATGACGACAAAACCAAAGTTGTCCAGATGTGTGGAGGTCTGGGGATCCAGATGAGGAACAAGAGCACCTTCCCAGCCATGACGTTTCCCGAATCGGTCAGAGGCTGGCAGTCGACCTGGTTCTACTGCCAGAATGAGTCGACGCCGGGGCAGTCGAGTGGACTCCCTCAGTTTACCATGGACCGAGTCAACAAACCCTCCTCTCTGAAGGTGATTCCGGAGGAGAAAGCCGACGTGAAGATGCTGATGGAGCGCGTAGTCCAGTTGGTTCGGGAGGGAGTGACGGGTATGGATCTCCTGGAGGTTTTTCTTAGGAGGCGTATCCAGCCTCTTCAGTTCCGGAGTCATTGCATGTGGTTGTACCGTGGGACTGAAGATGAGACTCGGATCAATCCAGAAGCAGTCGACGATGCCACGCTGGAAAGGTGGATGGCCGCGGTCACTGGGAACAAGGATAACCCTCGTGGAGCCAGGAGGATCCCTCCACTCGACCATCGCAGCATTCCAGACAAGGTATGCCCACTCTACCTCCAATTGTATTCTTGCCATATTTATTTCCGTTTCCTCCGCAAATTGGTCGATTAATCTTTGTCTTGATGTCCAACAGGCCCTTACCGAACTATACTCAATGCCTAATGGAGCACAAACTCCGACTGAAGAGGGAGAAGCGAGCGGGGGCGAGAGCCAGGAGGAGTGGGACTCGGATGCTGCTGAAGAAGAAGATGATGATGATGACGATGAGGAGGAAGAAGAAGAGAAGGAGGAGGAGGTCGCACCACCGCGCTTGGAAAGGTGTTCGAAGCTTGCCCATGACCCTGCGACTGAACGTGGTAAGGGGGTTGCGACTGTCGCGCAGTCGACCAAGCGCCCTCGGACCACTTCTCCGGTGCCGACTGAAAAGGCACCGAAGCAGTCCAGGGTGGCATCGTCAAAGCCGACCAAGGTCCTGCCGAAGATGAAGGTGTCCATCCCCACCATATCAGGGTAAACATGCTGCTTGAGTCTTCTTGTTTTGTGCGAGCTTTATCTTTAGTTGACACTTGAGTTAGCCGACTGATTTTTTTGGAATTGCAGTGCTGCTACTTCCGATACCTCAGCCAGGGCTGATGATCATGAGATGGAGGATGCCGCAACTTCAAAACCTGGTACCATTCTCTTAATTCCATTTTTAGTCGATTGACTCTTCATCTCTAATTCTGATTCTTTTTTGTAGCTTCATCCAATGTCGTTATCACCCTTCCTGACGACGACGACAACGAGGAACCGCTGAAGCACAGGAGGAGCAGGAAAGCGTCTGCCGGCAGGGCGGCCCAGGGTGTAACGGTACCCGAGACTCTGATCGCGGGGGAGGAGGACACCACTCGGCACACTGTGTCCTTCGCGGTGCCACTGACGAGTGCTCTCCCTGCTTCGTCGAGTGTCGCACAGCCTTCTCTCTTCACGATGCACCACGTCCCAGAGGACCAAGCCAGTGCTGCAAAGGAAGTGATACGCCAGGCGGGGATCATGATGGAGCAGGTGAAGGCCATCCGGGAGGCAAGCCAGGCAGCCTACGACGCCAGTTCTGCTCTTCAAAGCAATGTTCAGGTCAGTCGAGTCGTCTGTTCTGTTAGGATATGCTATCAAAAAGCTTTTCTTTCCGGAATCCATAGCAATCACCCACTGGGTGTGTCGATTGAGACTCCGGTTTAGCGGGGGCACGCTGAGTGCACCCGCTGGGTGTAGTCCCCAAGGCTATGGTTGACTGCTGGCAGTATAGAAGTTAAGTTTTTCCATCAGTCGACTAGGTCGAATGGATTTCTGAAACCGATGGGGGCACGCTGAGTGCACCCACTGGGTGTAGTCCCCGAGACTGTAGTCGACTGCTTGCCGTCGATTATAGTCTGAAGAATGCGTCTTGTTTGCCTCTTTTTTTTGTGGGTCGACTGGTCGACTCTATCTTTAATAGAACTAGTGGGGGCACGCTGAGTGCATCCACTGGGTGTAGTCCCCGAGACTACGGTCGAATGTTTGTATTCGGCTGTAGTCTTAGAAATGCATGATTTTCTCTTATCCACTCGGAAGTGAATTATCCTTGACATTTTGTCGATTGGTTCTTCGCAGAAATCCTGCGACCTTGCGGCTCGTTATACCGAGCTGGAGAACAAGCACATCCAGCTCGAGCTGGATCTGAAGCTGGTCCAGGAAAATCTGACGAAGGCGAAGGAGGAGACCAAAGGTATGTTCGGTGAGACCTCGGCGACTGTTTTTGTCCTTCATCTATTTCAAAATCTGACCTTCACCTGCTTTACAGGCAAGGTGAAGGAGGCCCAGAAGAAGAAAGATCTTGAACTGGCTGAGAAGACCAAACTTGCCGACGAGAAGTTAGCTTCGGTCACCAAGCTCGAAGAAGAAAATACTAATCTGAAAGCTGCTCTTGAGATTGCCAACAAGGAGGTTAGTCGACTGAAAAACGACAAAGCTGCTCTGAATGACAAGGCCAGTCAATTGGTTGGGAAGAAGAGAGATCTGGAGGCTTTTCTGAGTGGACTTGCCAAGAAGTTGTTCCTCATGCTCGAAGGTAATCCTTTGCGTCAAACAACCATTTTTATAGTGATCTTTCCATTCGACCGTCGCCTTGACTCAGTAATTGTACTTGCAGAGTTCTGCCAAAACTTTGAAGAGGAAACTAGTCGACTGGAACCAAATCTGGACCCCGTCAACTCTCTAGTGAACGATGAAGTTGCCATGAACGTGTTCCGACTCGAGTCCCGCATTGCTGCTGTTGTTGACTATCTTGCAAGGCTGAAAGTCGCCACTTCCCGCATCGACAGCATGCTTTGGCCCAGGGAGACACTCCAGAACGATCTCGAGTCTCTGATGGCTCGACTGAACACAGTTCCTGGTCGAGTGCAGGAGTGGAAAAAGTCCTCTGCGAGGTGTGGCGCAGATGTTGCTCTGTGTCTGGCTCGAGTCCACTGCAAGGACGCGCGAGAAGATAAGTTGGCGGCTCTTCGGGTGGCCAACACCAAGAAGCACGACTTCAGGTCCTTCATGGAGACCTTCATTGCTGCTGCCACTCGGATCGCGGACGGAATTGACCTTGACGAGTTTGTTGCACCTTCCAGCCCTCCACAGGAGGGATAAAAAACTTCTTTTAGCTCGACACTTTAAATTTGCCTCGGTATGCCGAGTGATTTTGTAACCGATAAACTTTAACAGGCTTATTGCCTGAGCACCTTCGGCTCCCTTAGTGATTTTGAACTTGGATTCGACATTTGAATACACTTGTTTTTGGCTTGAAATGTCTTTTGCAGGTTTTAAAGCAAGGTGCCTACTGCAATCGACTTTCTCTTTAATTCACTTAGGCGAGCACTGGTCTGCAGCTAAGCCCCCGAGTGAGAGGTTTGCTCTTCACTCGGTAGGATTTTTATACCTTAGGCGAGCACTGGGCTCAGCTAAGCCCCCGAGTGAGAGGTTTGCTCTTCTCTCAGTAGGATTTTTATTTCTTAGGCGAGCGCTGGGCTGCAGCTAAGCCCCCGAGTGAGAGGTCTGCTCTTCACTCAGCAGGGGTTTTATACCTTAGGCGAGCACTAGGCTGCAGCTAAGCCTCCGAGTGAGAGGTTTGCTCTTCACTCGGTAGGATTTTTATACCTTAGGTGAGCACTGAGCTGCAGCTAAGCCCCCGAGTGAGAGGTTTTCTTTTCACTCGGTAGGATTTTTACATTGTACTTGTGGCGTAGCTCGGAGGAGAGGGACGCAGTCGACCTGCACCTCGTCCTCCTTGCGAGCGCACGTTGTATTTGTGGCGTAGCTCGCATGAGAGGGTCGCAGTCGACCTGCACCTCGTCCTCCTTATGACCGCACATTGTACTTGTGGCGTAGCTCGGAGGAGAGGGTCGCAGTCGACCTGCACCTCATCCTCCTTACGACCGCACATTGTACTTATGGCGTAGCTCAGAGGAGAGGGTCGCAGTCGACCTGCACTTCGTCCTCCTTGCGAGCGCACGTTGTACTTGTACTTAGGCAAGTACTTGGACTGCAGCTAAGCCTCCGAGTGGAAGTCTGGCTCACCACTCGGTAGGATTTTATTTAAACTTAGGCGAGTACTTGGACTGCAGCTAAGCCCCCGAGTGGGAGTCTGGCTCGCCACTCGGCAGGATTTTATTAAACTTAGGCGAGTACTTGGACTGTAGCTAAGCCTCCGAGTGGGAGTCTGGCTCACCACTCGGTAGGATTTTATTTAAACTTAGGCGAAATGGATTCGCAGCTAAGCCTTCCGAGTGGGAGTCTGGCTCATCACTCGACAAGGATTTTTTACAAACTTAGGCGAAACGGATTCGCAGCTAAGTCACCCACTGAGGGGAAGATTTTATTGGACAAATAAAAAGTGACAAAAATTATGGAGAAATTATGACACTATTATTTTGTAATCCATGAACTACAGAAGTATTTTATTACAACTCGTCTGAGTGAAAACTTTAAGTGTAAAATGGGCGGAGTAGCTCCGCGTTCCAAGCCCGGGGCTCATCGATATTGTGCTTGACGTTGTAGATGCGGTATGCTCCGTTGTGGAGAACTTTAGTGACGATGAAGGGTACTTCCCAAGAAGGAGCAAGCTTGTGTTGTTTCTGTTGATCCACTCGAAGAACTAAATCTCCTTCCTGGAAGGCTCGACTCTTCACATTTCTGGCGTGGAAGCGACGCAAGTCTTGTTGGTAGATGGTCGATCGGATCAAGGCCATCTCCATTTCCTCCTCTAAAAGGTCGACTGCGTCCTGCCGCGCTTGTTCAGCTTCTGCTTCGTTGTAGAGTTCAACCCGAGGAGCATTGTGGAGAAGATCACTCGGCAAAACTGCTTCAGCTCCATAGACCAAGAAGAATGGAGTTCTCCCGGTCGACCGATTAGGCGTGGTCCGCAGTCCCCAAAGCACCGAGGGAAGTTCGTCGACCCATGCTCCAGCCGCATGTTTGAGATCACGCATCAGTCGGGGTTTCAACCCTTTGAGGATCAGGCCATTGGCTCGCTCTGCTTGTCCATTCGACTACGGATGGGCGACTGAAGCGTAGTCGACTCGTGTGCCTTGAGAGTTGCAGAAATCCCTGAATTCCTCTGAGTCAAAGTTCGACCCGTTATCTGTAATGATGCTGTGCGGGACTCCATATCTGAATATCAGTTCCCTGATGAAGCTAACAGCAGTACCGGCGTCAAGGTTCTTGATGGGTTTTGCCTCGATCCACTTGGTGAACTTGTCGACTGCCACCAATACATGCGTGAAACCGCTTCGACCTGTTCTCAAGGAGCCGACCATATCCAACCCCCATACTGCGAAGGGCCAGACGAGTGGAATGGTCTTCAGAGCTAACGCAGGCTTGTGTGACATATTTGAGTAGAATTGACATCCTTCGCACTTGTCCACTATTTCCTTTGCCATCTCATTCGCCTTTGGCCAGTAAAATCCGGCTCGGTATGCTTTGGCCACGATGGTCCGAGAGGACGCATGATGACTACAGGTCCCCGAGTGGATATCATCAAGGATGATTCAACCTTCTTCTGGCGTTATGCACTTCTGACCAACTCCAGTCGCGCTCTCTCTGTACAACTGTCCTTTGATTACGGTAAAGGCTTTGGATCGACGAACGATCTGTCGAGCCTCTTCCTTATCCTCCGGGAGCTCTTTTCTCAGGATATACGCGATATATGGAACTGTCCAGTCAGGAATGACCACTAAGACCTCCATGACCAAGTCGACCACTGCTGGGACCTCAACCTCAGTCGGATCTGTGGCACTCTTGGGCTGTGGAGCTTCTTCAGTGAAAGGATCTTCTTTGATTGATGGAGTATGGATATGCTCCAAGAACACACCACTCGGAATGGCTTCTCTCTTGGAACCTATTTTTGCTAGATCATCAGCCGCTTGATTTTTCAGTCGGGGTATGTGATGGAGCTCTAACCCCTCAAACTTCTTTTCCAGCTTCCTCACTGCATTGCAGTATCCAGTCATGGCTGGGCTTCTCACGTCCCACTCCTTCATCACTTGGTTGACCACTAAATCTGAGTCGCCATAAACCATAAGGCGACGGACGCCGAGTGAAATGGCCATGCGCAACCCATACAGAAGGGCCTTGTACTCTGCCTCATTGTTGGAGGAATCAAAGTGAATCTGGAGCACATATCTGAGCTTATCTCCTCTGGGGGAAACCAAAACCACCCCAGCACCAGAACCATTCAGCATCTTAGAGCCATCAAAGAACATGGTCCAATGCTCCGAGTGGACTTCAGACGGCTGTTGTTGTTCAATCCACTCAGCGAGGAAATCTGCTATTGCCTGGGACTTAATGGCTTTCTTTGCCTCAAACTTGATATCAAGGGGAAGAAGTTCAATCGCCCATTTCGCCACTCGACCAGTTGCATCTCTGTTGTGAAGAATCTCTGAAAGCGGAGCGTCGCTGACGACTGTGATGGAATGATCAGAGAAATAGTGAGCAACCTTCTTCGTGGTCATGTATATCCCATACACAAGCTTCTGATAATGAGGGTATCTCTGCTTGGATGGAGTTAAAACTTCAGACAGATAGTACACTGGGCGCTGAACTTTGAAGGCTTTCCCTTCTTCTTCCCGCTCGACCGTAAGTACTGTACTGACGACTTGTCCTGTGGCTGCGATATAGAGCAACAGAGGCTCTTTACTGATTGGAGCAGCAAGCACCGGCTGGGTGGAGAGTAGAACTTTTAGCTCGGCAAATGCTGCATCAGCTTCTGGAGTCCACTCGAACTTGTCTGCCTTCTTCATCAGTCGGTAAAGAGGCAATGCCTTTTCACCGAGTCGTGAGATGAATCGACTTAATGCGGCCAAGCATCCAGTAAGCTTCTGGACATCGTGCACTCGCACAGGGCGTTTCATTCGGAGAATAGTGCCGATCTTTCTGGATTAGCGTCGATCCCTCGTTCGGAAACGAGAAAACCGAGTAACTTGCCACCAGGAACTCCGAATGTGCACTTTGATGGATTGAGCTTGATATCATACCTTCTGAGGTTGGCAAATGTTTCGGCGAGGTCAGTGAGCAGGTCGGAACCTTTTCGTGACTTGACCACGATATCATCCATATACGCTTCCACATTCCGACTGATTTGAGTGAGCAAACACTTCTGAATCATTCGCATAAATGTGGCTCCGGCATTCTTGAGGCCGAATGGCATGGTGATATAGCAGAAGCACCCGAATGGAGTGATGAAAGCTGTTTTTATCTCATCGGGTCCGTACAGACGGATCTGATGGTACCCGGAATAGGCGTCTAGAAAAGACAATCTCTCGCATCCCGCGGTCGAGTCAACAATTTGATCAATGCGAGGGAGAGGAAAATGATCTTTCGGGCAGGCCCGATTGATGTGCTTGAAATCAATGCACATTCGGAGTGAGTTGTCCTTCTTAGGAACCATGACGACATTAGCGAGCCACTCGGAGTGGTATATCTCTCGGATAAATCCTGCCACCAATAGTCGAGCCACTTCCTCACCAATAGCCTTTCTCTTCTGGACGGCGGACCGCCGAAGATGCTCTTTAACTGGTTTTGCTGATGAGTCAACTCTAAGACGATGCTCAGCCAGTCCCCTGGGAACACCTGGCATGTCAGCTGGCTTCCATGCAAAAATGTCCCAGTTCTCACGGAGGAACTGGCTGAGCGCTTCTTCCTATTTTGGGTCGAGTGTTGTGGAGATGTGGGTCGGGGCTGCATTGGGGTCGGTCGGGTGAATGTGGACAGGCTTCGTCTCGCCGGATGACTGAAACGCAGATTCGGTGGCGGGCTTCTTGGATCGCAACAAATCACTCGGATCTGCGTTTTGCTTATATTCTTCAAACTCGACCGCTGTCACCTGGGAATCGGCAATCTTTGAGCCCTTCTGAAAACACTCTTCTGCCTTTTTCCGATCACCGGTGACAGTGATCACTCCTTTGGGGCCGGGCATCTTCAGTTTGAGGTACACGTAACATGGTCGAGCCATGAACCGTGCGTAAGCTGGTCTCCCCAAAATGGCGTGGTACGCGCTCTGAAAATCCACGACCTCAAACGTCAACTTCTCCTTGCGAAAATGTTTTGAATCACCAAATACCACGTCCAAAGCTATTTGGCCGAGTGACTCGGCTTTCTTTCCTGGTATAACTCCATGAAAGCTCATGTTACTGGTGCTCAGTCGGGACATCGGAATGCCCATTCCTTTCAGTGTGTCTGCATATAACAAGTTCAGCCCACTACCGCCGTCCATCAGCACTTTCGTCAGTCGAGTGCCTTTGACGACTGGGTCGACCACCAAGGCTTGCCTCCCAGGGGTGGCAATATGAGTCGGGTGATCAGACTGGTCGAATGTGATGGGTGTTTGGGACCATCTCAGATAACTTGGTTTCGCTGGGGCAACCATGTTCACCTCACGGTTAATGACCTTCAGTCGGCTCTTGCTTTCCACATCTGCGAAGATCATCAGAGTGGAGTTGACATGCGGATATCCTCCCTCACTGTCCTCCTTGTCTTCGGCCTTGTCTGACTCCTTTTCCTTGTCCTTGGACTTTTTTCCTTGGAACTGCTGGATCAGGAGTCGACACTGGCGAGTGGTATGCTTCGGGTAAATGATGTTGCCCTCTTCATCTTTCTTCGTGTGGATGTGACACGGCATATCCATCACGTCGTTTCCCTTCTTTATCCTTCACCTTCTTAGGGTTCCAGGATCCTTTAGGTTTCCCTTTGAACTTTCCCTGAGTTACGGCCAGAGCCTCTCCAGGAGCTGCTGGTTCGGCTTTCCACATCTGTTTCTGACTGGTATTTCCCTTCTCCGACTGACTCGGCTTGTACTTGCCGCTTCGGAGTCGGTCTTCCTCTTCGCCGTTGGCGTACTTGGTAGCAATCTCCATCATCCGACTCAGGGTCATGTCTCCGGTTCGACCAAACTTCAAACTCAATTCTCTGTTCTTGACACCATCCTTGAAGGCGCAGACTGCCTGATGGTCAGACACGTTCTCCACGGTATGATGCAAAGTGATCCATCTCTGAATATACTCTCTGAGAGTCTCATTCGTCTTTTGCACACAGACTTGCAGCTCTGTCAATCCAGCTGGTCGCTTGCAAGTTCCTTTAAATGTTCTGACGAACACTCGGGACAAGTCTTCCCAAGTGTAAATGCTGCTAGGAGGTAACTGATTCAACCACGCTCTGGCAGAACCTTCCAACATGAGGGGCAAATGCTTCATGGCCACCTCGTCATTCCCACCACCAATCTGAACTGCCACTCGGTAGTCCTCAAGCCAGGTTTCAGGCTTAGACTCACCAGTGAACTTGCTTACTCCGGTTGCCAACCTGAAGTTGGGGGGAATCACCGTGGCTCTGATAGCCCTGCTGAAACATTCTGGACCAGAAACATGCACTCGACTGCTTGTGGGTGCATCTCTGTCGGGGCCGCCCCGATGGGCTCTGTTTCGGTCGACCAAGCCTTGCACGATGATGGATCGTGCGTCGAAGCCTGGTTCCCGGGGGTCGACTGGAGCTCTTCACCCCACACTGAGTTGACGCCTATCGTCCTGCTGCCGAGGAGCGTAAGACCCACCTCTCGGAGGAGGAGTGGGTACTCGGCGCCTATCATCACGATCGTGTCGGTCACCGTACTGGTCTCGCCGATTCTCGCGTCCTTCACGCCGCAGAGGCGATCTAGGGCTGTGAGCCGACTGAACCGTATTCGCAGCGACGGATCGACTGTGAATTCTGTTGCGCGACTGTGACACGGCTGAATTCTGATCTCCTGCTGCTCGGAGCAAATCTCTGATCTGCATCAAGCCTCTGCCAGCTTCCGACTGAGAGGGCTGGATGGATTCTGCTATACGGGTTGCAGCTGCTAAATTCTGAATCGGGGTTTGATATACCTGAGTCGGCGGGAAGAGCTGACATCGATTGGCGTCGGGTGCTCGTTGCCGTGCGCGCTCGTCGAGTGCTCGCTGAAGATTTTCCAGGCGAGCGCGTTCAGCCAAGTTGGCCAAACGTGCCTCCTCCAAGGCGCGAGCCTCGGGGGTTTCTCCCGCGATGGGAGTATGCAGGGCATCCATGTTCCTGTGGCGAAGCTCTTCTCTTTGCAAAGAATTGAGTGGCTCAGGTTGGTACTCTTCGTGGCCTTGTGCGGGGTCGCCTCCACCGTCTACTCCGCCTTCGTGGGCGAAGCCAGGAGGACTGCGAGGTCCGTTGACCATCAAGATTTCCGCCGCCGGATCACTGCTATCGCACTCGGATGCAGTCTCTACGGAGCCAGTCGACAGATCGAACAGGCCGTAGAGGGATTCGTCGGGCTCGATAGCCGCAACTTGAGCGGTGGCCGTCTGGCGAGCCACCGCGTGCCTTACCCACCGCTGGAGCCTCGACCGACCAGAGCGCTTGCGCTGGTGGGAGACCAAGAGGGTGACCGATAGGGGAGTCGACCGATAAGGGGTCGACGGTTGTCGCAGCAGAACGCCGCGGACACATGCGCGAAAATGCGTCACACCGCGGACGGGGAGCGCATCAACGTCGAGTGGAGCCTCTTGGAGCCAAGCGGAGTCATCGGCGATGAAGGTGAGGGCGCCAAGACGGATCTCACGGCCCTCAACCAAAACTCCAGCAGCAACCATGATGAAAGTACTCGGAAGAATTGCAACTCCTCCAAAAAATCGCTAAGACACCTGCCCCACGGTGGGCGCCAACTGTCGTGGTTCTAAGTCTGACAGTAGAGTGGGGGTAGGTATAGAGAGGCAAGGTCCTAGCTATGGAACAGTTGTAAACACAGGAGATGTACGAGTTCAGGCCCTTCTCGGAGGAAGTAATAGCCCTACGTCTCGGAGCCCGGAGGCGGTCGAGTGGATCATGCGTATAAGGATTACAGGGGTGCTAACCCCCTATACTGAGGTGGGGGGTGGCTTATATAGTGCCTGCCAGCCCCCTCCGGCCCTTAGTAATGCATGGTTTAAAGTACATTAAGTCTAGGGCGTTACTGGTAACGCCCCACATAAAGTGTCTTAACTACAATAAAGTCTACTAATTACAGACCGTTGCAGTACAGAGTGCTTCTTGACCTTCTGGTGGTCGAGTGAGTCTTCATGGTCGAGTCCTTCAAGTACGTCGAGTGGAGTCCTCGCAGGTCGACTGGAAGGCGATCTCTTCTAAGGGTGTCCTTGGGTAGGGTATTTAGATCAGGTCTATGACCCTATCCTAGGTACATGACTCCAACATTGACAAATCACTTGTAGTTTATCTTGAGGTATGTCTAGATGCAAAATTTACCTTGGTTGCTTTAAAACTGTTCATATTTCTAGGTATGACAATTCAAAAGAGTTTGCATAGCAAGCATCCGGCTACTATGTTAATCATGGTGTATTGTATTTCTATCAATAGCCGATGCTTAGTCTCGTCAACATAGGTAAGGCTGAACCGAAGTCCACCGCTTCGGCCACTAATGAAACTTTTATGCAGGAGAAGTCAGGATTGAAGGAAGTTCATTCATAGTTATCTGCAAAATCCAAGCGAAAAGGTGAACAATATGGTTCGGAGGATGGTTTTGATCTATGGAACCTCATCACCGGATTGTTGTTGAAGTTGGGAAAGTTTCACTCAAACTTGCATCGAAATATTCACACGAGCAATGGCCGATATAAACTTATCGTCCTAAGAATATGCCAAAATGGCCGATGGAGTGTTGACATCGTCCTTAGAGCAAGCTATGTGCAAGTTATTTTTCGGCACACAGGCTTTGCCGAAAAACAGGGGGGCATGTGTTGACACCAGATGTTGGCACAGTCAAGAACTTATTTAAAATGGCCTCAAATGGAGAAGTGTTATACATGAAAAAGTTTCGTATTGTCGGTACGAACATCTTTGAAGTTTGGGCCATCGCCATCTGATCTCATCTCGAAGGCCGAAGTTGTGTTCGAAATACTGAGATTTTGTATTCAGAACACTATTCGGCACATTACGCCCCCAAGACTGCCTCGTATGGAAAAATGATCTACATGGATTGTCTTCGTCTCGTCGAAACGATCAATTTTGATATACAAATAGTTCCAATCCGAGTTCGTATGCAAAAGTTAGAGCCATCCTAATACAACACTATCACGAGCCAAAAGTGGCGTGCCCCACCAGACACCCTGTCTGATGGGTAGCGCGAATAACAGACTGTGTTACACGAGCGATTTGACCCTCAAGATGAACTCTAATCAAAAAACATACAACATAAAAGTTGTTCGTCTCGTCGAAACGGTCAAGATTGCTTTTGGGCTCGTTTCCATCCGAGGTTCTTTACCACCTCAAAAGTTACCCGCAAGATGCAGCCAGTTTAAACCGAACAGTTTTGAAAAGTTCGGACAAAACCAATCCGAATTTGGCTAGGGTTTTGGACGTGAATCCAAGCCTTTTCCTTGCACGGGAAGTCCAGCCACCTCTTATATACCTAAGGGGTGACGGCCGATTGAACAACACACAATCAAACAATCAATCTACCGTTTTTATCTTTTATCTTTTCTCCTTAACCCTAGTTCTTCTTCCTCGTTCTTCGTTCTTCGTTCGTTCTTCTTCATTGCAGGGCGGCGAACCTCGAGGCCCTAGGGGCGATCAGGTCGACCTAGGGCAGCCCATAGCCGCCGCGCGCCCAGACGGGGTCCCTCCCGGGCGTGTGGGGTTTCAGGTCCCAAAAGCGCCGGCTTGCTGTTTTGCGTATCACGCTGGAAGTCGGCCTCCCGCGGTGTGAGTTGCGGAGCATCTCCCTCGGCCCCGCGGGTACACATCGACGTGTTCGTGTGACCAGCGTCAACACACCTCTTGGAGTTGGAGGCGTTGGACCGAGGCTACGGTCACGCGCGAGGCAAGGGAGCGGTGGCTATGGCGCCTCCATGGCAAGCAGCAGGGGGGTGAAGGGGATGCGCGAGGTGGCGTTAGGGGACAACAGAAGATGAGGAAGCGGCGGACGACAGCGGCGATGGGGGCTGCTGCGAGCAACGGCGCCACCAGCCACCCATCGGGAAGAAAGGCTCCACCAACACAGCACGGGGACGCCGCCCCGGCTCGGCTCCCCATGTGTGTGCCGAAGAGCAGACCGCCGCCGCCCCGGCCGATGCTCTGCCAGAACCTCCCGCGCGGGGAGGAGGGAGGGGGCGGGGCGGAATCCCGACGGCGGTGTGTGGGCTCAGGCGGCAGCGGCGGTGCATCCCAGTGAGAGCTCGGTGTCTGGATGGGGGCGAGGTTGGGATGTTTCTTCGAGAGCCTCGGAGAAGAGAAAAGAAAAGAAAACGGAGGAGAGATTAAGGCTGCGAGCGAGCGCCAGCGAGGCGGCTGGTTTCTTCTATCCAGCCAACGTGTTAGTTGGCTAGCGTGGCTGTTTTCTGATTTTTTTTGAGGGAACTGTTTTCTGTTTTTAATTAAAGTGCATTCTGGGTCCTTACAGCATACGTGGATGGATAAGAATTGGGCAATGTTGGACGAATATATATACACACATAGGTTAGAGCATACACAGGGAAAACATATATGCTTGCACGTTCAATAAAAGTAAATACAAAATAAATTGTCTTGATGCGTTGTTAATCTCGGTGCATACGAGCGCATAACAAATCGTCGGCGCCAAAACACGGACATTTACGTGTAAGGATAATAGAGTCTTTAGTTGATCTCAACAAAGTTATTGTTTCTATCAGAAAAATGATGCCATGCATGATGTTCCTAATGGTGGACACATTGGATGTGGTACGGAGCAACTTCGCAACCACCTTATACACACTTTTGCCCCAAACATTGATGTTATGGAGGAACAAGAACAATTGCATTCAGATAAAATTACTTTGAAAGTGATGCATGCACAACATATTTTTTTTCTAATGGTAGTATAATGATTAATCTATCGATGTGATTTTCTTTTTCACTAGGCATTGCCGATCTGATCTACAACGTCGTAACATTTTTTGCTTTCTAAATTGTATCCATGAAAAACATAACACTAGCAACACATGCATCACCATTAATTAAACTCACTCATGCTTATTTCTATATTTAGGACTACCATAGTACATAGATCTAATTTAAACAAAAGAATATAGTAAAATAAAATAACCTACTTTAGGGACCGACTAAGCAAAAGATTCAATTGCGATGCAGAATCCTGCGTATATCGCACCAAAACAGGAAGTTAAAACATCTATACTACAAGGATTTCACGGTTAGCACACACCACAAAAGCATGCATGCCTGGACGCCACACGAACTAAATACACCACTTTTATTGTCTGATGATAGCTCAAAATAAGCATTGCGTGCACGATATTTTAATTATCGATACGGTAATCTAAAGATAAGGTTGTTCATCGGGTGATATTTTAATTATCGATACGGTAATCTAAAGATAAGGTTGTTCATCGGGTTAGTTGACTAGGATCCACATCGAATTAGTGCCACAAAAGAATTATGTTGTTAATTGAACAATCATTTGGGTCATCATCAAACTCATTCTCTACCTAGCCAGCCTGATTAATGATAAATGGCGTTTGTTACGCAGTGAAGCACATTTGTTGAAATAGGGGATCTGGACCATTGTGTGTGTGGATGAGTGGGCATACTTATCAAGTTAGGGTCGTCTTATTTTTTTTCTCCTGTTGCAACGCACGGGCATTTGTGCTAGTCTTTCTCTAATCTAATAATAAAGCACGGATTGACTTTGTCGGGTTCACCGTCACAATACGCTTCTTCCTATGAATTTACGCTTTCAGTTTGAATTTTAAACACATATGAGAGGTGGTACTAATTTCAACCCACGCTCGTAGAGTTTCTGCCTCGCTCGGTCTTTCGCAACGCACGCACCTCACCTATATTGGGCCACGTTGTTCCACTGTTGGGCCTTTTCTTATGTGCCACTGAGTCACGCAAGAGGCTCCATCTCGAAGGTTGTGGCCAACTGAGCTGGTAAGCTTGTGCGACGAAACACGGTTTGTTATCAAAATAAATTGTCTCACCACGATTCTTTGCAATCAATCCCAGCATTGGGCAGCAATTTATATACGCCGACGGCTTTATATCATCAACAAGCAGAGGAAGGAAAGAGAACGAAGGAAATAATCACGGGGAAGAGGGAGACAGCGAATCGACTCCCCGATGGCAAACCTGGGCTCGGAAACCTAGGAAAATCGGATTAGCAAAATCGGCAGGACGGCCCTTGCTTGTCAGCCATGGCCGCCAAGACGTCCGCGGCGGCCGGCACCGCAGCGAGCACGACGAAGGCCTTCTTCAGGGCGGTGTACCTATTGACACTGTCCCTGCACCCCTTGCAGTGCACGACGTGCCGGAAGTACCTGCTGGTCGGGTTGGGCGCGTGCTGCGTGCCGAAGCCGCCCTAGACCGGGAACGACGCGGAGATCCCGGCGGCGGCCCCTGCCGGCGCCTGCTCCACGACGGCCGGCACGGGCGGCGGCGAGATGGTGTTGTGGCCGAAGTAGTAGGGCATGCCGTGGCCGGCCCTGTCCATCCACCGCCGGTACTCGGCCACCCAGGTGTCCGAGGAGCGGAGGTTGAGGTAGAGCTCCTTGGTGGGCACCTTCTCCAGGAGCAGCACCTCGTTCTGCGACGACAGGAACCCCATGTCCTGCTCGAACACCTTGCACGCGTTCTGCTGGAAGTACCAGCTCGGCAGCACCCTCAGCAGCGGCGACCTCGCTGTGGACCCGAACCGGACGAGCAGCATCGACTTCCCCTGCCCTGCCGACCGGCACAGGAACTGCGCCGAGAAGCACTGCTTCCTGCCGTCCTTGTCCACGAACTCGAGCGTGTTGGTGAGCACGCAGGGCGCCTCGAAGCGGAGCAGGTTGCGGAGGTGTGGCGCGCGCTCGCGCCACCAGTGGCCGGCGAAGCCCCGGGCGGTGCGCTCGGCGACCTCGAAGGCCAGCGGCTGCGCGTCCTCCCGCTTGGCCGTCCAGTCGGTGCGGTCGTGCGAGATGGGCACGTGCGCCGGGTCCATGAGGTTCTCCAGCAGGATGGAGTGGTCGTAGGGGAGCTCGTGCACCGTAGACAGGTCCGTGAACCCCGCCCGCGCGTACGGCTCGAACCACGGCAGCTTCTTCGCGTCCGGCGGGCTCGCCGGCGACATCCACACCCACACCATCCCCTGCGAGTCCCGCACCTCATAGTTGCGCGCGCACGCTTTCCGCGGGATCTTGGCCCCCTCAGGCAGCTGCATGCGCATCGATCAAACGTGAGTGTTCTCATGCGTTTGCACTGACCCAAGAATGAACTTGATTCGAACCTGTGGGATCTTGACGCACTTGCACTGGCCGTCGAACTGCCAGCCATGGTAGAGGCACTCCAGCTTGCCATCGACGAGCTGCCCTTCTGAGATCTCCGTAGCCGCTGAGCGGGCCCGATGGAGCGAAGCCCCAAGCCAGCGGATCTTCTCGAAGCTCCAAGAGATCAAAGGAAGCAAATGTGACGCACCGGTGAAGCACCGTATTCAAAGACACCACCTCCATCCTGACCACCGCCTTGACCAGAGGGAGGGGGAAAAACACTGTCTACACGTGCGAGGAAGGGGAGAAGAGATGGGGCGATGCAAAATAAGAGGGTGCTTGGATAGTTTTAGTCCCATGACTAAGGGTCCGTTTGCTTCACAGGATTTCTACACATTCCGAAGGAATTGTGAGTTCCACCGTTTCTTTTTCCTTTGCCGCGTTCTTTTCAAAGGAAGCTGCTACAGTTAGATTAGAGGAAATGATCATAACAGTGTTCATTCCATAGGAATAAACACATTTGCCCTGACCACATTTTTGGGCGGAAGCCCGAGGCTGCCCTCCTGACGAGCCGAGTAAAATATACTGCCATAGGGTTGAGGTGTGAGAGAAGAATGACCATATGCGAATAAAAAAAATCGCATAGCTACTGCTGCTGCGTGATTAATACTAGTACGATCTCTAGTGGCCCATCCGATATTCCGAACGCACAGCGATTGTTTCTTTCCTCTGTTTCAATTCCTCCGTATAGCACTTACAAGGAATCCCTGTTCCTACACCTTTTTACTTTCCTATGGTTTATAATCCTTTGAAGCGAACGGGGCCTAAAAGTAGTGAGACTAAAACTTGCTAGCCTCATCCATGCTTGGATCCAAACTAAAATCAAGTTAATGAGCATTTATTATCCTCTAAACCCTCCAATCCAGAACTCGCATGTGTTAAAGGAGAGGAGTTAAATGGGGGGAGAGAGGACTATTCCATATTTTAGTAGGTTTCCACTGACTAAAAAATTTTAGCCTCAAGACATGTCCTAGCCTCTCTTTAGTCAGGGGTGCTTGGAACTTTAGCCTTTAAAAAAGACTATTTTTAGTTAAACTAAGAATAGTCCCTTGGATCCAAGCACCCTCTAAGCACAACAACCTGCTTGTATATTAGCCAGAAATACAACACCCACACACTCAGCTACTAGAAGAAACTAGAGAGGAGAGGTGTCCCGGAACATAACTGAGGACCCCCAAAAAATAAAAATAACAAAGAACCCTTTGGAGATCCCTGCCCATGAGTCTGGTTTTCAGATGACAAATATAATCACAGTTTTAAAATAAAATGATGTGTCAAAGTTCGGATGCGCTGAAATTATTAGAGCTTGGGTACCTATCTTGATCAAAAGTCAAAAACTTTCAATTAACTGAACGAATTTATGGGTCATCAATATGGTTACATGATACCTTACACACGATTTTAGTTTTCAAGTCTACACTTGAATTGAATATTTCAAGTAAGAATTGAGTATGTAGCAGTAAAAAAAATCCTATTTCGTAAAAGAAAAATCTCAAGAGTCGATTTATATTAAAACTAGAGAGCACGGCCGGCCCGACGGAGCTGAGAGCGCACGCTCTCGAAACCAGAGGGGCAAAAAATAGGAAAGTGGAAAGTTGTCCCGTAATAACAAGGAAAGTAGGGATTTGGGGAAAAAAGTGGGAAGCCAGCCGTCCCATAATAATAGTAATAAGAAAGTGTCCTAATAAGGAAGAACGGAGAGAATAAAGAAGGAAAGGAGGGATTTTGGGAACTGATAATAAAGAAGGAAAGAGAGGGATTTTTGGGATTGATAAAAAAATAGCCTGGTGATTTTTTGTCATTTGTTTTGTCCCGTAATGAGTTGATTGATCTTTAAAAGATTGTGGGAACGAAGTAAACCAGCTAGAAATCAATCAAAAGTCGTCCCCCTCAAAAAAAAATTCATCCTACGCCACTAGCTATCATCCCACGAACTTACCCCGTCCATAACTCGAGAGAAAATTATGTTAGAATTGTTTAACACCTGCAAAAAAATTACTATGTCTAAATCATAATAAAAAATTGTTTATTAATTGTTCATGCACAATAATTTTTTTGAGAATTATAATGAAAAAGATAGTAGCCGTTAATAACAGGTGCTTGATAGTTGGACACGAATGGTGCTATGCTACATAGTCCCTAAACCTAGCCAACATTGGTTCGTGAAAATGTGTGTTACCTCCGTAATGAAGCAAAAAACATTGTATACTAAAATGGACTCTACTATTTACGGCATAATGCGATATGTTTTGGGCATCCAATAAAGGCTTGAAGAGATACTCACAACTAGGTAGATATTTCTATGATTTAAATTCCACACACAGTTAGTACACTTCTAAAATACGTTCATATTTTTTCTGCAGTACATATTTTCATGGCAGCATGGAGGATTTTAAAGAGTTTGTTCATGTCATCGTGGCTGGCGGTGTGTCGTGGAATGAGAGGGGGTCTTGTGCAATTGGGTTAGGGAAGGGTGGTTTTTTTCACCCGGTGCAACGCACGGGCCCTTTTGCTGGTCGCGGCAGTTTTTCAAAAAAGCTCCTACTGTTTTCTGTATTCAACCCGCAGTCTTCGTCGTAAGTCAGCCCGAACCGGTACGGGGGAGAGAAAAATCAGCCCAGCGACCCGCACACCCTGCCTCCTCGATCCCATCTCGAGCTCCAGTCCGCCGCCACCTCCCGCGCCGCCCCGCCTCACCGCGCGCCGCACGCCGCCCGCCGCCGCACGCCGCCCGCCGCCGCCGCCCGCCGCCGCCGCCTCCTCCTCCAGCCCGCCGCCACGTCCTGCCCCGCCCCGCCTCAACATCGGCCACCCGCCTCCGACGCCCCCGCGGGCCGCACGCCCCCGACGCTGCCGTGGGCCACCTGCCCCCAACGCCGCCGCGCGCCAGCCGCCGCACTCGCTAAGGACCTAGAAGCCTGCCGCCCCGCCCGGCGCACCCACTTCACTCGAGGTTGGGCGAGCACGGAAGCAGAGTTCGCGACGGCCGATCGGAATCCATCGACCGGTTCTCTCTTTCTCTCCTCTCCCTTGGATTCCTAGATGTGGTGGATCAATCTTGGCTTCGTGGTGGCGGCGGAAGGAGCGCCGTGAGAGCAGGTGGGCTTGCTCCTGGTAATCTCAGTTTTGTTAATAGCAAGTGGGCAATTTAGTGTTCATTGGCAACAAAAAGAAGTGAATAATATTATGCCATACTTCTCCAAGATCGGAACATATACCATCTTTGCTGATCGATTTTATTACTAACTAGCAGATTCCTGCTGGTGCTTGGGACGTTTTCGGCTGGGATTGATTTACCAGCTACGTCCAAGCAGGCCACTGGATTGATTTCACAAGGCTTATTAGCTATGTCCCAATCCAAGCTAGCTGACTTACTAGCTACGTCCCAAGCAGGCCAATCCAATATGTTGATCGATTTGATTGTTCCCTCTGCAAAGTAATATATCTGGAGGTCAGGAGGTGCGTCGTTCACACTAGATCGTACCCAGAGTTCTACAATTAGGTATAATTACAACTAGGAAGCTACCCTTCCTGGATAACTATTTTAGTATCTGTTTTTATTTATACTAATATAAAGGCAGGTTACAATTGTGTGCAGGTAGAAAATTTATCATATTAGTGTCCATCTCAAGAATCACATCATGATAAGAACAAGGACTATGGATGACATGTTGATAGGAATCTGAGATGATATAAAATAGTACTCATCCAACTGCTAACTGAATATTCTGGAAATTATGTCATAGTGACACATATATTATTACTAGAGCAGTGCTGTCCTAGACTTGCATATTCAGAATTAATGCATCTCATGCAGTAGTGCCATTTTGTCGACACACCATATGATATATGAATAAAACCATAAAAGTGTATATGAAACTGTATAATCTGGCACTTGGTTTCATGCCTCCAGCAATGTGATGTCCTTTTTATGTTATCATGGCATACACAGATAATTAAATTATGATTCTTTGATAATGTCTCCATCTCTTGAGCTAAGCACATGTTGTCAACATCACAGAACGACATGGAGCTGCAGACATGCACTTGGGGCACATGTTGACTTGCAGCTGCGTCTGCAATCTCCCAAACAAATGAGTAGCACCGTGTAGTTGTGGGCTTGCAATAGGTTGGCGGGTAAATGGTCATAGAGAGAATACAACACGCATGTTGACTGCTCACTGCTGCGAGTATTCCATTCAAGTCGACAACTACATTTGAAAGAGGTGTGTTGTTTACTTGGAGAAATTTTTCAGAAAATCATTAGTTTATTTAGCATTAGTTAAATCAGTTTGTCGAGCTGAGCTTTTGATCTTGGTGGTAGTGAGAATTCTGATGGTAGAAGAATTCTGCTATTGAGATGGTTCTTCTATTTTTTTTTCTGTACTCCTACTATTCTAATGCAACATTACTTTTTAGTGCTAAAGTACTAGCTTACATCCTTCTACCTTTTTCCCTTGAAAAGCCAGGTAGAAGTTTTGTTTAAACACTTACATATAGAATACTAAGAATTTCTTTTTGTTCTTCTTGCTATTGGCTGGTAGCTTTTAGTAGCAATTTGGATAATTCTGTGCATAATATTATGTACGATTTTGGGGCAAAAAAGGTCAGGGATTCTGCTGTGGGTGGATCATGGCCTCCAGAACAATGCACACTATACAGTAGCCTAAGCAAGTTGTGGGTCGTGCCTTCATATGGTTGTTAAATTGCTGCTCTTTTTCTATATGGATTAATGCGAAGCACCTCAAATTTCTCTTTGAACAATATATGTCTCTATTTATTTGATTTGAGTTCCTCACAGTAGTTGTTTTTGATGATATTGTAGTTTTATGCCACCGTATGATCGATGAATTCAAGGTTTGAGGTCCGTCCGGGGGCTGGAGCAGAAGCTTCAGACGATGGAGTTGAGCGACCCACTCATCGATCCCAGATGTGCTCAAGTGAAGCCAGGGATCTGATCCATCCATCTCAGAGCGGATGAATCAACAGAGGATCCATCCGGTCAAACAAGTGAATTTAGGAATCAACAAAGGATCCATCCGGTCAAACAAGTGAATTTAGGCTTGATTAATTAGCAGGAGCATACAAGTGTCTTGTGCACATGTAGTTTAGGTGTGTACAGGTTTAGGTAGTCAACTGTTAAGCATGGTAGGATTCGCAAGCTGGTCAGTAGGTGGCGTCATGGTATGATCTAGCAAGACGGCGGAGGAGGTGGCCGGTGGTGACTGGGGAGGATACGAAGGGAGATGGAGAGGTTGAGGGAAATTTATGGGTCTGAACTGGAGCAGAGGGAGATATAGGATGGGTGAGAAAGATGGAAATGTTGATAGATAACACCTGTAGGAAAGAGATGTTGATAGTTTACTTTTCTTCATCTCCAACGCAACTATCAACTGATGCGTTGACTGTATCATCACAGTTCTCATGTAAGCAAACGACCTTGCTTCTTCCCAAATTAGATTTTGAAATATTTCACTTCTATTGTTTCTTTAGGCATACTGCATTTGATCATGGTTCTCATGTGATCGGCTACCTGCAGATCTACATAATAGGGCGATGATGTGCAATATAGGAGACTTGACCATCCAATGATTTTTTTGCATTTGGTTTTGCTGCATCGGTCAGTATGTGCATATCCTTGGATGTTGTATTGCTTTTCCTAACTGTGTTTTCTAGATCAGACAATGATTCACAATGTACTAGGAGGTTTGGACAGCAAGTGATTGCTGCATCACATTTTCTAGGTTGTTAACTCAAGGTAAATACGAGCACATCTTATCCTTACAACGTTTGTCATTTCTTCTCATTGTTTGAACCTATATTTGAGTATAATCAGATTGCATAGTTCTTCTCGACACCCATCATCATCATCATGGCCTAATCCTCAAGCGCCCCATTGCAGAATTTGATTAGTGTGGCCAAACAGATTGGTTGTCTTGCGATCCCTTCTAACATTTGGAGTTAAATGTTGGTTGGTTGCTTTCGACTTATCACCATTTGGACAGTTCTATCTCTTTCGCACCTCTTCCTTTGTGACAAAGGGATGAAGCTATTTGGCTTTGAAATTTGAAATAAAGGCCTGAAGTTGGCACCAACGCTCCAAGGCAAATTTGATACATCAAGATTAACCTTTACATAGCTTTTGTTACTCAAGATATATCAGAGAAGCACTTCCTTATCAATTATCAGTGCTTTATTTTTAGATATCATGGAGCATACGTAATCCTGGCATCAACTTTTGTGTAGCACTTGATATATGTTTATAATCATTTGCAAGACTGCGTTAAGAAAATGATGTGAAATATTTGGATTAGTGCATGCTGCGAGTGGGCTGGAATGACATGTTTCCTCTCTCTATATATATTGTCATAGTGGTGAACTGTTATAGGTACATGCAGATCTGACGCCATTTTTACATATTTGCATATATCAACGGTCAATACTATTTTTTCTGTTTTCCTACTGATATTTACATATTACTTTGCCTTTTAAAAGCTACAAACGCTTTTCTCTGTGCAGACCATGAAGAGATGCATCTTAGAGGACAAGCAATGCCACGTTTTCATTGTACTGAAAATACCTAGTTTCCTGGTCAATTTTGTTAGTAATCTATATGTAACTTTATTTCTTATTGATTTTCTCTGTGCAGACCATAAAGGGATGCCTCCCTGGGCAAGAATGTCATATTTTCGTTGTACTAAAAAACATAATTTCCTGGTCATTTTTGTTATTAATCTGTTATATTTATTATTATGAAGTGAAAATATTCTGAGGGTGCTTTCAGGTACATAAAGATATATAATGTGTTGGAGTAATGGGCCACGGGTAGGCTCACCTGAGTCCCAAGATTTACCAAGACTTTGGGCCAGCTCCGCCTAGCTGGGCCCCAAGCCGAAACTCCGCCCTCTGGGGCCGCTGGCTCAGTGGCCGGCTACCAGAGGGCGGGTGACCCAGGACTATGGCTCAGTGGCCGGCTCCTGGCAGCCGCCTTCTAGAGAGGGCGGCAACAAGCAGGCGGCCACCTCACAACTGCGGCATGGCCGAGCCCCCCTTTGAGAGTACAAGATAAAGCATGGCTACAGTAAGGCGCATTGCCTCCAATGCTCAGGACAGGCATGGCTACAGTGCTTCGTACAGACGGAGATCTCCGCACTACGGGGCACCGTGCCATGTCTCCCCTGACGTCGCTCCGGGCAGGCGGAGTCCTGTTCCCCACGACGGCCTGTCGGTACGGCCTGCCAGAGGCGGGCCCTATCGGGCAGAGACCTCAAGGAGGGCGGCGGAAGCTCGATCAAGCGGATTCAAGAGGAGCCGGCCTCCAGCAGGCGACCGTCCCTTATCCCAAGGCATGCACGCCAGTAAGCTGATGACACCAGGTGTGGCTACAGTGGCCTCCCGCCAGGCGGCGGGACTGTAGCCACGCAAAGGTGACCAAGCTCTCGTCACCAACGGCACGGCTACAGTAAGCAGCCACCAAACAGTCAGCGGGGCCCACCAGGCGGCGGGCCCCAGCGGCAGGCGGAGAAGCCGGAGGCTGGAGACACTGACAGCCGGGCCCAGAAGCCGGCCAGATTAACATTGTACCCCTGGGGGGTAGGCCTATATAAACCCCCCAGGCCACCCATGCAAAGGGTTCGACCCCGTTAGAACTAGCCACCCCTTAGAGCAGGAAGAGAGCTAAGCCTCGCCTCCTCCTGCCTCTAGCATATAGCTCGAGGAGCACCATTGTATCACTTGTGCCGTAGTGATCATGCGGAGACCCCGCAGAGCAGGACTAGGGGTGTTATCTCCCAGGAGAGCCCCGAACATGGGTAAAGTACGCCGGCGTTCGTGTCTACGCCTTATCCCGCTTCCAGGCACCGGCGATGTTCTACTCGCTCCCACCATGATAAGCCATCCATTGGCATATGTCACACCCAACCCCTGACATTTGGCGCCCACCATGGGGCGAGGTGCACCATCTCCCGGAGATCTGCTCTGGACGGGAACCCTGTTCCTTCCTGGCGAGCGAAGCCAGCCCAGCACGCCCGACGGCGTCAGCCTTGACGCGCTGCATGGCGCGGAGATCGCCTGCGCGGCGAGTTGCCTCGCTGACCTCGTCGACGAGATTGACCTCTCCGACGAGCTGGCCTCCGATGCGGGCACAAGCTACCCCGGGAGCCGCCTCGTCAGCCTCCTCGACCAGCTCCATGTCACCAGCGAGCCCGCTGTGGACCTGGAGTCCATCGGCTCGACCGATCCGATGATCGTCGACTCCGACACGGCGTCGCTCGATGCGTTTCCCACCAACGTGGTGGTCTATGATGAGCCGCCTCCTCGCGAGTACAGCAGCGGGAGCACCGTCACAAAGGCGCTCGTCATTAACAGCGAGGAGCACTCGGACAGGCGTGCTCAAGATCCCCTTGAGGCCACCCTGCGCGACCTCACGGCGCCCATTCCCGAGGACGCGGATGCTGAGGTGCTGGAGGCACGTCGCCTCCAGCTTATCAAGAGTGCTGGCCGCCTGGCCAGCATGCGCCGGCTGTCGGACGCCTATCGGCGCGAGATGGACCGGGCCGTAGGCGGCACACCGGCTCCTGGGGGGCCTAGCCGCCTCGGCACAGTTCGGCAGCATGGCGCGGCCGTCGCCACCATGTTCGGGGTAGAGCGCCCCGTCTACGCCACGCCTGCAGAGAACATCCGGGCCGCCCAGGCGGTAACGGATGAGCTGAACAAGTACGACGGCGACGAACTCCGCCGCATGACAAAGCGAGTCCAACAGCTCCTGGACGCGGCTGCCGCGCAGCACGAGGCCGCCTGCTGCGCTGAAGACCCAGCCGGACGAGACAACGAGCTGCCCCCACGCCGAGACCATGGGGCGACCTCCCGGACGCCGATCGGTGGCGCCCGCGGAGGAAAAGGCAATGAGCCGGCTGCTAGCCGCAGTTGGACACGCATCTCCATCGAGCGGGATGAGGAAGGCCGCCCTCGAGCAGTGGAGCGGCGAGGCGACCTGCCGCCTCCCCCGCCTCGTGGAGCGAGATACCCCACTCTGCCTCCTGTCACGCACCCGACGCTCGGCGACCGCCTTGGCCGCCGAGAGGAAGTCGGAGAGAATGATGCTCGCCACCGGATCGATCGCCTCAACCGATCCCTGGCGCTTGAAGAAGAAGATGCGCTGGGCCCGCCCTGCTTCGGCCCCCGAATCCGCGATGAGCCCTTCCCTAAAGGATTCACCCTCCCACGAGACACGCCCAAATACACCGGCTCCGTGAAGCCGGAGGACTGGCTGGTCGACTACTCCACAGCCGTCAGCATAGCAAACGGCAACAAGCGCGTTGCCGTGAAGTACGTCCCACTCATGCTTCAAGGCACTGCTCGGACGTGGCTCAACAGCCTTAAGCCCCGCAGCATCAACAGCTGGGTTGATTTCACCGAGGTCTTCGTCCGCAACTTCACCAGCACTTACAAGCGGGCCCCCAAGCCCCGGTAGCTCTCTTTATGCGTCCAAGGGCCCACCGAGTCCACTCGCGACTACCTCACGCGCTGGACCGAGCTGCGCAATTCCTGCGAGGGCGTGCACGGGTGCAGGCAATCGAGTACTTTACTGTCGGGTGCCGAGAGGGCACCCTCCTCAAGCATCGCCTCCTCTGCGACGAGCCCGAGACCCTTGATGAGCTGCTGGTCATCGCCGACAAGCACGCCATGGCCGACTCCTCCATGAAGGCGGAAATCCTGGTTGACACGTTTGGAAAGGTGGCACCCCAGGCACCTCGGACTCCGGCTGGCGACACCAGTCGGCGACAGCAGCCAGGAGATAACAAGCGAAAGGCCACTCAGCCGGCTTCCACTAGCCGGCAGGTGGCGACGGTCGAGGATCAGAGCCAGAAGGGCAGCCAGCCCCCAAGCGGCAGAAGGGCGGCAAGTCCAATTGGTTGCCCGCCTTCTCTTACGAGCAAACTTTAGATGCACCCTGCAAGTTCCATAGCGGAGCGAAGCCCTCCAACCACACCACTCGGAAGTGTCACTAGCTCACCAGAATTGCCAAGGGAGATGGACTCCTGCCTCCTCCGTCTGCTGGACCGCCGCCTCCTCAGCCACAGCAGCCGGCGGCCTGACCAGTCGGCGCCATCCAAGATGAGTACCCGGAGGAACACGGAGCTTATGTTGTGTTCACCAGCGCGGCCGATGACAGACGCAGCAGACGACGACAACAAGAAGTGCAAGCAGTGGCCTCCAACACCCCAGAGTTCATGCATTGGTCCGAGAAGCCTATCAGTTGAGCAGGGCCGACCACCCAGAAGTGATGCCTTCCCCCGGTTCGTACGCCCTGGTCCTAGAAGCGACCCTTGCAACGGAGAGACGAGCAGCCTGTTTCTCCAGAGTCTTGATAGATGGCGACAGCAGCATCAACATCCTGTATCGTGATACGATGGAGAAGTTGGGAATCAAGCAGAAGCAGCTCGTCCCCAGTCGGACTGTATTCCATGGCATAGTCCCTGGCCTTTCCTGCTCGCCAAATCGGCAAGACCCAGATTGATGTCCTCTTCGGGGACAAGAATCACTTTCGCCGAGAGCCAGTTTGGTTTGAAGTGGTGGACCTTCAGAGCCCCTACCATGCATTGCTAGGCCGGCCTGCTCTAGCCAAATTCATGGCAGTCCCCCACTACGCCTACCTCAAGATGAAGATGCCGAGTACCAAGGGGATCCTGACAGTAGTCGGAGACTACAAGAAGTCGGTCGCTTGCGCCGCAGATAGTAGCCGGCTGGCTGAGTCCCTCGTGATTGCAGCCGAGAAGCAGCTCCTTGACCGGGTGGTGGCGTTGGCAGGTAAGAAGCCGAAAATGCCACCCACACCCGAGGAGTCGGAAGCTGAGGGCCCGTTCAAGCCGGCCAAAGAAACAAAGAAAATACCCTTGGACCCAGAGCACCCGGAGAGGCACGCCGTCATAGGCACAAGCCTTGACAGCAAATAGGAAGGCGAGCTCGTCGATTTCCTCCGTGAGAATCGGGACATCTTCGCATGGTCCCCCAAAGTCTTGCCGGGTGTTCCGACGGATTTCGCCAAGCACAAGCTACATGTCCGACCTGACGCCAAGCCGGTCAGGCAACCCTTGCGCCGCTTGTCAGAAGAAAAGAGAAGAGTTGTTGGAGAAGAGATAGCCCGACTCCTGGCCGCCGGATTCATCATGGAAGTATTCTTCCCAGAGTGGCTGGCCAAACCGGTTTTAGTATTGAAGAAGAACAAGCAGTGGTGCATGTGCATTGACTACACCAGCCTCAACAAAGCCTGCCCCAAAGATCCCTTTGCTCTGCCGAGGATTGATCAAGTGATCGACTCCACAACCGGATGCGAGCTGTTGAGTTTCTTGGATGCATACTCAGGATATCACCAGATAAAGCTGAACCCGGCCGACAGGCTGAAGACCGCCTTCATCACGCCATTTGGAGCCTTCTGCTACCTGACCATGACGTTCGGCTTGAGAAATGCCGGCGCCACGTTTTAGCGTTGCATGAAGAAGTGCCTCCTTAAGCAACTCGGCAGAAATGCCCATGTATATGTGGATGATGTGGTGGTGAAGATGGAGAAGCGTGGCACTCTGCTGGAGGACCTCAAGGAGACTTTGAGAACCTGCGCCAATTCCAGATTAAGCTCAACCCGGAGAAATGTGTCTTTGGAGTACCAGCCGGCCAGCTTCTTGGTTTCCTGGTCTCAGAGCGCGGCATAGAGTGCAATCCTGTGAAGATCAAGGCAATTGAGATGATGAAGGTGCCCACCCGACTGCTGGACATGCAAAAATTCACCGGCTGCCTGGCGTCAGTCAACCGTTTCATCAGTCGGCTGGGCGAGAAGGCTCTTCCCCTGTACCAACTCATGAAGAAGGCCACTTTTTTCGAGTGGAACGACAAGGCGGACGAAGCATTTCTCCAACTCAAGAAGATGTTGGCAACCCCTCCTGTCCTGGCAGCTCCGACTGAGAAGGAGCCCATGCTCCTCTACATTGCAGCCACCAGTCGGGTTGTCAGCATAGTCATGGTAGTAGAGCACAAGGAGAAGGACAAAGCATTGCCGGTCCAGAGACCGGTGTATTACTTGAGCGAAGTATTGTCCGCCTTCAAGCAAAACTACCCCTACTACCAGAAGATGTGTTACGGCGTGCATTTTGCCGCCAAGAAGCTGAAGCCTTACTTCCAAGAGCACGCCATAACTGTCGTCTACACAGCCCCGCTTGCTGAGATCATTGGAAGCCGGGATGCCTCAGGCCGAGTGGCCAAATGGGCTATTGATCTGGCCCCTTACACCATCTATTACCAGCCTCGCACCGCCATCAAGTCACAAGTGTTGGCCGACTTCCTCGTCGATTGGGCCGAAACCCAATATTTGCCATCTGCACCAGACTCCACTCACTGGCGGATGCATTTTGATGGTTCAAAAATGCGCACTGGTCTGGGAGCCGACGTCGTCCTCACCTCTCCCAAAGGCGACAAGCTTAAATACGTACTGCAAGTCCACTTCGCCGCCTCCAACAACGTAGCACAGTATGAGGCACTCATACACGGGCTCCGGCTTGCCAAGGAACTCGGCATTCGCCGGATCCTGTGTTATGGTGACTCCGACTTGGTGGTCTAGCAGTCTTCGGGCGACTGGGACGCCAAGGATGCAAACATGGCGAGCTACCGCTTCCTGGTGCAGCAACTCAGCGGATACTTCGATGGGTGCGAGTTCCTTCACGTGCCAAGGAATGACAACGAGCAAGCAGATGCCTTGGCACGGATTGGCTCCACCCGACAAGCAATACCGGCCGGCATCGCCCTATGCCGCCTTCTGAAGCCGTCTGTCAAGCCGTCTCCTGATTCAAACTCCATCTTTGTGCCGTCCCCCCCGAAGCAGTCGGATCCGACTTGGTGACTCCAGAGGCCGGCACGGGGGTTTTGACAGGCGGCCCGGGGACTGCTACAGCCATGACCGACCTGGGGGCTTCAGAACCCGGCCCGAGGACTTCGGAGCCCGGCCCAGGGACTTCAGTCGGCCCGGGGGCTTCTTCAGCACAGCAGGCGGAAGCAGCCGCCAACCCACCACCTTCCGGCCCAACTGCCCTCGTACAAGTCGCAGAGGTTGCAGTCGAAGAAATTGCGCCGCCCTCATGGGCTCAGCCGATCCTCAAGTTCCTGGTGAATAAGGAGCTGCCAACCGATGAAATCTTAGCCCGACAAGTACAGAGGCGAGCGGCAACATACACCATGGTCAACAAAGAGCTGGTGCGAAGAAGCGTCACAGGAGTTTATCAGCGGTGCGTGGAGTCGGACCAAGGCCAAGTGATACTCAGAGATATCCATCAGGGCGAGTGCGGCCACCATGCGGCTTCAAGAGCACTGGTGGCCAAAGCCTTCCGCCATGGTTTCTTCTGGCCGACCGCCCTGGAAGAGGCCAAAGAGCTGGTCAAGAAGTGTCAAGGGTGCCAGCGATTCCGTTCCAAGCCACACCAGCCGGCTTCTGCACTCAAGACCATTCCCATAGCCTGGCCCTTTGCTGTGTGGGGATTGGATATGGTGGGACCATTCAAGACAGCCCGCGGTGGCATGACTCACTTGCTGGTCGCGGTGGACAAGTTCACCAAGTGGATAGAGGCAAAACCAATCAAGAAGCTGAATGGGCCGGCTGCCGTGACCTTCATCGCCGACATCACCACGCGGTACAGAATCCCACATAGCATCATCACCGACAACGGCACCAACTTCACCAAGGGAGCCTTGGCTCGTTTCTGTGCGACACAGGGTATCCGCCTGGACCTAGCGTCCGTTGCCCACCCACAGTCAAACGGCCAGGTGGAACGCACAAACGGCCTCATTTTGTCCGGCCTCAAGCCCCGACTGGTCGAGCCTCTGGAGCATTCGGTCGGCTGCTAGCTCGACGAGCTGCCGGCCGTCCTCTGGAGCCCGCGCACAACTCCAAACAAATCAACGGGCTTCACGCCTTTCTTCCTCGTCTACGGTGCCGAAGCTGTCATCCCGACGGGTATCGAATTTGACTCCCCAAGAGTCACTATGTACACCGAGGCGGACGCCAAGGAAGCACGAGAGGACGACGTCGACTTGCTGGAGGAAGGCCGGCTGTTGGCACTTAGCCGGTCGGCCATCTACCAGCAGAGTCTACGCCGATACTACAACCGCAAGGTGAAGCCAAGGTCCTTCCTGGAGGGAGACCTTGTGCTCCAGCTGATCCAGCGAATAGCCAGACAGCACAAGCTCTCGGCACCTTGGGAAGGCCCTTTCATCATCAGTAAGGTGTTAGGCAACGATGCCTACTATCTGATCGATGCACAGAAGCCCAGGGCGCGCAAGAGAGATGATTCAGGCAAAGAAACGGAGAGGCCGTGGAATGCAAACCTCCTTCGAAGGTTTTACAGTTGAAAGCAGTATGTATCACGCCACCTTTTGTACTATATATAAAGACTCCGGGTCCCCCGAGAAAAGCTCGGGACTGCCCTCTTTTTATCTATATGATAAGCGTCATGCCCATGAGAATGTATGGTCTATTTCTTCCGCCTGGCCCGGGTTCGACCAGTCGGCCTGGAGCCTCGCCGCCTTCTACAATATGCCGCCTCCTGCAGCCGGACAAGTAGTGTGCTGGCACCAAAGCTTCCTTTGTCAGAAGCCACAGCTCGCAGAGCGACTGCATGCAGGCAAAGGTTGCAAAGAGGTGCCCCGCACGAAAAAACGACTAAGGAGGAAAACGCATATGGTAGCAGGCGGCCTCGCACCTTGCCGTCTGGCTGCTTGGCATCCAGACGACCGACCTCCACCTTACTACCCAAAGCTCTGAATGGCTAAGTCCTAGCCCCCATCACAAATGGCTAGAATGCTCAAACCAGCCACGGTCCGCAGAGCGACCGTCTGGCTGGTGAAAGCAAAGCCGAAGGGTCGGCGGCAAAGGAAAAAACACCAAGGAGAAAAAGGAAAAAAGGTTGGAGGTCGGCGCAGCAAGCATGAGCAATGATAAAATATTTTACATGGATAAAGGCCTCTGGCCATCATTCATCGTGGTGGCAGGGAGCGGCCGTCATGGGCTCGAATCCGTCGAAGATCAAGTCTCTGCGGGTATCGGCTACGTAATTCAAGCTTCCAAACCTGACTTGATGGCCAGGGGCGTAGTTGTCGATCTGCTCTAGATGGCCAAGCGAGTTGGCCCGCAGTGCGAAGCCATTGAATACGAAGATCTGTCCGGGGAGGAAAACCTCCCCCTAGACTGTATTGTTGTAGATGATTGACAGAGTGATGTCTACTACACAACCTTCTTTTTGTAGACGTTGTTGGGCCTGCAAGTGCACAGTTTTGTAGGACAGTAGAAAATTTCCCTCAAGTGGATGACCTAAGGTTTATCAATCGTAGGAGGCGTAGGATGAAGATGGTCTCTCTCAAACAACCCTGCAACCAAATAACAAAAAGTCTCTTGTGTCCCCAACACACCCAATACAATGGTAAATTGTATAGGTGCACTAGTTCGGCGAAGAGATGGTGATACAAGTGCAATATGGATGGTAGATATAGGTTTTTGTAATCTGAAATAATAAAAACAGCAAGGTAACAAGTGGTAAAAGTGAGCGTAAACGGTATTGCAATGATAGGAAACAAGGTCTAGGGTTCATACTTTCACTAGTGCAAGTTCTCTTAACAATAATAACATAGATATATCATATAACAAGCCCTCAACATGCAACAAAGAGTCACTCCAAAGTCACTAATAGCGGAGAACAAACGTAGAGATTATGGTAGGGTACGAAACCACCTCAAAGTTATTCTTTTGGATCAATGTATAAAAGAGTTCGTACTAGAATAACACCTTAAGACACAAATCAACCAAAACCCTAATGTCACCTAGATACTCCATTGTCACCTCAAGTATCCGTGGGCATGATTATACGATATGCATCACACAATCTCAGATTCATCCAACCAACATAAAAGTACTTCAAAGAGTGCCCCAAAGTTTCTACCGGAGAGTCAAGAACGCGTGCCAACCCCTATCCCATTGTCACCATAGATAATCATGGCAAGACATACATCAAGTGTTCTCATAAAAGACTCAATTCGATAAGATAACTTCAAAGGGGAAACTCAATTCATCACAAGAGAGTAGAGGGGGAGAAACATCATAAGATCCAACTACAATAGCAAAGCTCGGGATACATCAAGATCGTGCCATAGAGGAACACGAGAGAGAACACGAGAGAGAGAGAGATCAAACACATAGCTACTGGTACATACCCTCAGCCCCGAGGGTGAACTACTCCCTCCTCATCATGGATAGCGCCAGGATGATGAAGATGGCCACCGGTGATGGGATCCCCCTCCGGCAGGGCACCGGAACGGGTTCCCGAGAGGTGTTTGGTGGCTACAGAGGCTTGTGGCGGCGGAACTCCCGATCTATCTTCTGTTCTGGAAGTTTTAGGGTACGTAGGTATATATGGGTGCAGGGGTACGTCGGAGGAGCTACGGGGGCCCCACGAGGCAGGGGGCGCGCCCGGGGGGGCACCCTCGTGAGCACCTCCCGTATCTCCTGACGTGCACTCCAAGTCCATCGGGTGGCTTTCCTTCCAAAAATAACTTCTCCAGTTGATTTCGTTCCGTTTTGACTTCGTGTGATATTCCTTTTCCTCGAAACACTGAAATAGGCATAAAACAGCAAATCTGGGTTGGGCCTCCGGTTAATAGGTTAGTCCCAAAAATAATATAAAAGTGGGTAATAAAGCCCAATATTGCCTAAAATAGTAGATAAAGTAGCATGGAGCAATCAAAAATTATAGATACGTTGGAGACGTATCAAGCATCCCCAAGGTTAATTCCTGCTCGTCCTCGAGTAGGTAAATGATAAAAAAGAATTTTTGATGCGGAGTGATACTTTGGCATAATTTCAATGTAATTCTTCTTACTTGTGGTATGAATATTCAGAACTGAAAGATTCAAGACAAAAGTTCATATTGACATAAAAATAATAATACTTCAAGCATACTAACTAAGCAATTATGTCTTCTCAAAATAACATGGCCAATGAAAGTTATCCCTACAAAATCATATAGTCTGGCTATGCTCCATCTTCCCCACACAAAATATTTAAATCATGCACAACCCCGATGACAAGCCAAGCAATTGTTTCATACTTTAACATTTTCAAAACTTTTTCAATCTTCACGCAATACATGAGCGTGAGCCATGGATATAGCACTATATGTGGAATAGAATGGTGGTTGTGGAGAAGACAAAAAAGAAGGAAGATAGTCTCACATAAACTAGGCGTATCAACGGGCTATGGAGATGCCCATTAATAGATATCAATGTGAGTGAGTAGGGATTGCCATGCAACGGATGCACTAGAGCTATAAGTATATGAAAGCTCTACAAAGAAACTAAGTGGGTGTGCATCCAACTCGCTTGCTCATGAAGACCTAGGGCATTTTGAGGAAGCCCATCATTGGAATATACAAGCCAAGTTCTATAATGAAAAATTCCCACTAGTATATGAAAGTGACAAAATGAGAGACTCTCTATCATGAAGATCTTGGTGCTACTTTGAAGCACAAGTGTGGTAAAAGGATAGTAGCATTATCCCTTCTCTCTTTTTCTCTCATTTTTTTGTTTTTTTATTTGGGCCTTTTCTCTTTTTTATGGCCTCCTTTTTTTTATTTGGGCTTCTTTGGCCTCTTTTATTTTTTTTGTCCGGAGTCTCATCCCGACTTGTGGGGGAATCATGGTCTCCATCATCCTTTCCTCACTTGGGACAATGCTCTAAAAATGATGATCGTCACACTTTTATTTTTCTTACAACTCAACAATTACAACTCAATTCTTAGAACAAGGTATGACTCTATATGAATGCCTCCGGCGGTGTACCGGGATATGCAATGAATCAAGAGTGACATGTATGAAAGAATTATGAACGGTGGCGTTGCCACAAATACGATGTCGACTACATGATCATGCTAGCAATATGACAATGATGGAGCGTGTCATAATAAACGGAACGGTGGAAAGTTGCATGGCAATATATCTCGGAATGGCTATGGAAATGCCATGATAGGTAGGTATGGTGGCTGTTTTGAGGAAGATATATGGTGGGTGCATGATACCGGCGAAAAGTGTGCGGTATTAGAGAGGCTAGCAATGGTGGAAGGATGGGAAAAAGTGCGTATAATCCATGGACTCAACATTAGTCATAAAGAACTCATATACTTGTTGCAAAAATCTAGAAGTTATCAAAGAAAAGTATTATGCGCATGCTCCTAGGGGGATAGATTGGTAGGAAAAGATCATCGCTCGTCCCCGACCGCCACTCATAAGGAAGACAATGAATAAATAAATCATGCTCCGAGTTCATCACATAACGGTTCACCATACGTGCATGCTACGGGAATCACAAACTTCAACACAAGTATTCTTTAAATTCACAACTACTCAACTAGCATGACTCTAATATCACCATCTTCATATCTCAAAACAATTATCAAGCATCAAACTTTTCTTAGTATTCAACGCACTCAAAAGAAAGTTTCACACATCTTGAATACCAAGTATATTAATATTAAGCAAATTACCATGCTATTAAAGACTCTCAAAATAATCTAAGTGAAGCATGAGAGTTCAACTATTTCTCCAAAATAAAACTACTACCATGCTCTAAAAGATATAAGTGAAGCACTAGAGCAACAACAAACTACTCCGAAAGATATAAGTGAAGATCGATGAGTAGCTAAATAATTATGCAACTATGCGAAGACTCTCTCATTTAATAATTTCAGATCTTGATACTTTATTCAAACAGCAAGCAAAGCTAAAGAAAACTACATTGCAAGGATAGCACAACTCATGTGAAGAAGCAAAAACTTAGGCTCAACCGATACTAACCGATAGTTGTTGAAGAAGAAAGGTGGGATGCCTACCGGGGCATCCCCAAGATTAGATGCTTGAGACTTCTTGAAATATTATCTTGGGGTGCCTTGGGCATCCCCAAGCTTGAACTTTTGTGTCTCCTTAATTCATCTCATATCATGGTTTCTCTTTTTATCAAAAGCTTCATTCACAACAAACTCAACAAGAACTCGTGAGATCGGTTAGTATAAACCAATGCAAAACCTTATCATCTTCTACTGTAACAAATCACTAAAATTATTATTCAACATTCAATACTAAACGCCTCTGCATATTTAATACTCCTATCCTCAAATAGAATCATTAAACAAGTAAACATATGCAAACAATGCAACCATAACAGCAATCTGTCAAAACAGTACAGTCTGTAAAGAATGCAAGAGTCATCATACTTCCCTAACTCCAAAAATTATGAAATAAAAATCCCACTGTGATAAATTTATCAGATCTCATTATGCAAAAGGATTCAACATTATACCACTCTCTGACTTTTCTAGGGAATTTTTGCAACAGCGGTAAACTTTCTGTTTTCAAACAGCAACATGTATACTAGCAAGATAAGCATGGCAAGGGCTATCCTTGACTTTCTTATTGGAAGTAAAGATGCAAAACACTAATATAAATAACAGCAAGCAAATACTAACAAAAGAAAATGACGCTCCAAGCAAACACATATCATGTGGTGAATAAAAATATAGCTCCAAGTAAACTTACCGATGAACGAAGACGAAAGAGGGGATGCCTTCCGGGGCATCCCCAAGCTTAGGCTCTTGGTTGTCCTGGAAAATTACCTTGGGGTGCCTTGGGCATCCCTAAGCTTAGGCTCTTGCCACTCCTTATTCCATAGTCCATCGAATCTTCACCCAAAACTTGAAAACTCCACAACACAAAACTCAACAGAAAACTCGTAAGCTCCGTTAGTATAAGAAAATAAAACCACCACTTAGGTACTGTAATGAACTCATTCTAAATTCATATTAGTGTAATATATACTGTATTTCAACTTATCTATGGTTCATACCCTCCGATACTATTCATAGATTCATCCAAATAAGCAAACAACACATAGAAAACAGAATCTGTCAAAAACAGAACAGTCTGTAGTAATCTGTATCAAACATATACTTCTGAAACTCAAAAAATCCTACCAAATTAGGAAGTCCTAAGCAATTCGTCTACCAATCCAGATCAAAAAGAATAAGATCAGAATCGCGTTTCTGGGAATTAACAAAACTAATTTACTGGGTGCAAAAGTTTCTGATTTTCAGCAGGAGCAACACAACTATCACCGTAAGCTATCCTAAAGGTCTTACTTGGCACTTTATTGAAATAAAAGCTATAAAACATGATTAATAAAGTAGCATAATCATGTGAACACACAAAAACAGTAAGGATAAATATTGGGTTGTCTCCCAACAAGCGCTTTTCTTTAATGCCTTTCTAGCTAGGCATGATGATGACAATGATGCTCACATAAAAGATAAGAATTGAAACATAACGGGAGCATCATGAAGCATATGACTAGCACTTTTAAGTCTAACACACTTCCTATGCATAGGGATTTTGTGAGTAAACAACTTATGTGAACAATAATCAACAAGCATAGGAAGGTAAAACAAGCATAGCTTCAAAATTTGAAGCACATAGAGAGGAAACTTGACATTATTGCAATTCCTACAAGCATATGATCCTCCCTCATAATAATTTTCAGTAGCATCATGAATGAATTCAACAATGTAACCAGCACCTAAAGCATTCTTTTCATGATCTTCAAGCATAGAAAATTTACTACTCTCCACATAAGCAAAATTCTTCTCATGAATAATAGTGGGAGTATCATAAGAGACTTGAACACTAAAAATTGTTTCCACATTAAAAGAGTAATGTTTAGAAAAAGGGTAATCATAATCATGACAAGATTCATAAATATAATCATCACTACTTTTTATAGCATAAGTTTCATCACAATAATCATCATAAGTAGGAGGCATGCTATCATCATAACAACTTTGCATATCAAAACTTGGGATGCTAAAAATATCATCTTCATTAAACATAGCATTAATTCCAGAAAATATACTCTCAAATATTTCATCCTCATCAAACATAGCTTCCCCAAGCTTGGGCCCTTTCATATCGTAAGCATAATCACTCTCATCGTTAAAAATATTGATAGCACCAATAGTATAGCAATTATCATCATCACAATGAGTTGTAGGAGCAACATCATTTGGGAGGGATACCTTTCTACCTTTGTTGCTCCTTCTTTTCTTCTTCTTCTTCTTCTTCATATTATGTGTGGGTTCAACCTTCCTCTTTGAGCTCCTTATTGATGAGATTGGTTGAATAGAAGGCTCCTCCTCGTTACCTGATTCATCATAAGAAATAATAGGAGGATATTGGGAAGTCTCTTCCCTTTAATTAGTATTCTCTAAATCTTCTATTTGTTTTCTTTTCTTTATGTAATTGGCAATATAAGGATTTTCAATGCAATTCACCGCACAATACATATAAATCTTTTCTAGATCAAAATCAAGAATTTTATCAAGGGCAAATTTTGGAATATCCTTAGTTATACGTTTCATTTCTTCATAACCCAAAAGAAGGCTAAGCTCTTTATGATGCTGAAGGGTAATCAAATTATCACAATATTTGGAAACGACTTGATCATGAAACAAATAGCATTGGAGCTTTAAATGACCATGTTCATTGCAAAGTTCACAATGGGCGCGAAAAATATTGAATCTTTCAGCACATTCATCTAGCTCTTCTTGCAAAAATTTGGTTTCTAAGTACTTATGCCTCTTGCAATAAATATCTTCTCTATTTGGTGTGTTCATGCAAACATGCACTCCACAAAAGTTGACATGCTCATCATTCAAAGATTTAGTGCCAAAAAATTTAGAGATTTCTTCTTCTAGCACTTGAGCACAATTATCCTTTCCATCATACTCACGAAAGATATTAAAAAGGTGAAGCGTATGAGACAAACTTAACTCCATTTTTTTGTAATTTTCTTTTATAAACTAGACTAGTGCTAAAACAATAAACAAAAAGATTCGATTGCAAGATCTAAAGATATACCTTCAAGCACTCACCTCCCCGGCAACGACGCCAGAAAAGAGCTTAGTTGATGGGGTGTGAGTGAGTGCCCTTTACCTAGCCTCCCCAGCAATGGCGCCAGAAAAGAGCTTGATGTCTACTACACAACCTTCTTCTTGTATACGTTGTTGGGCCTGCAAGTGCACAGGTTTGTAGGACAGTAGCAAATTTCCCTCAAGTGGATGACCTAAGGTTTATCAATCCATAGGAGGCGTAGGATGAAGATGGTCTCTCTTAAACAACCCTGCAACCAAATAACAAAAAGTCTCTTGTGTCCCCAACACACCCAATACAATGGTAAATTGTATAGGTGCAAGAGATGGTGATACAAGTGCAATATGGATGGTAGATATAGGTTTCTGTAATCTGAAATAATAAAAACAGCAAGCTAACAAGTGGTAAAAGTGAGCGTAAACGGTATTGCAATGATAGGAAACAAGGCCTAGGGTTCATACTTTCACTAGTGCAAGTTCTCTCAACAATAATAACATAGATAGATCATATAACAAGCCCTCAACATGCAACAAAGAGTTACTCCAAAGCCACTAATAGAGGAGAACAAACGTAGAGATTATGGTAGGGTACGAAACCACCTCAAAGTTATTCTTTTGGATCAATCTATAAAAGATCTCGTACTAGAATAACACCTTAAGACACAAATCAACCAAAACCCTAATGTCACCTAGATACTCCATTGTCACCTCAAGTATCCGTGGGCATGATTATATGATATGCATCACACAATCTCAGATTCATCCAACCAACATAAAAGTACTTCAAAGAGTGCCCCAAAGTTTCTACCGGAGAGTCAAGAACGCGTGCCAACCCCTATGCATAGGTTCACAATGTCACGAAACCCGCAAGTTGATCACCAAAACATACATCAAGTGGCACATGATATCCCATTGTCACCACAGATAATCACGGCAAAACATACATCAAGTGTTCTCATAAAAGACTCAATCCGATAAGATAACTTCAAAGGGGAAACTCAATTCATCACAAGAGAGTAGAGGGGGAGAAACATCATAAGATCCAACTACAATAGAAAAGCTCGGGATACATCAAGATCGTGTCATAGAGGAACACGAGAGAGAACACGAGAGAGAGAGAGAGATCAAACACATAGCTACTGGTACATACCCTCAGCCCCGAGGGTGAACTACTCCCTCCTTGTCATGGATAGCGCCGGGATGATGAAGATGGCCACCGGTGATGGGATCCCCCTCCGGCAGGTCGTCGGAACGGGCTCCCGAGAAGTTTTTGGTGGCTACAGAGGCTTGCGGCGGCGGAACTCCCGATCTATCTTCTGTTTTGGAAGTTTTAGGGTACGTAGGTATATATGGGTGCAGGGGGTACGTTGGAGGAGCTACAGGGGCCCCACGAGGCAGGGGGGCGCGCCCGGGGGGGTGGGCGCGCCCCCCACCCTCGTGAGCACCTCACGTATCTCCTGACGTGCACTCCAAGTCCATTGGGTGGCTTTCCTTCCAAAAATAACTTCTCCAGTTGATTTCGTTCCGTTTTGACTTCGTCTGATATTCCTTTTCCTCGAAACACTGAAATAGGCATAAAACAACAAATCTGGGTTGGGCCTCCGGTTAATAGGTTAGTCCCAAAAATAACATAAAAGTGGATAATAAAGCCCAATATTGCCTAAAACAGTAGATCTACCACAAGATCGTAACGGCTAAAACCCTAGAAGTCTAGACAATGTGATTATGATTGCCTCTACGGACTAAGCCCTCCGGTTTATATAGACACCGGAGGGGCTAGGGTTGTACAAAGTCGGTTACAGAGAAAGGAATCTACATATCCGAACACCAAGCTTGCCTTCCACGCCAAAGAGAGTCCCATCCGGACACGAGACGAAGTCTTCTATCTTGTATCTTCATAGCCCAACAGTCCGGTCCACGCCATGTAGTCCAGCCGTCTGAGGACCCCTTAATCCAGGACTCCCTCAATCACCGTTCCAGGCTGACTGCACAACTTCTCTAAACCGATCATCGGCTTTCAAGGCACACTCCTATCGAAACGTTTTCTTCAAAGCTATACAAAGATTTCCTGCCTCGAGGTCATTCATAAGTAGAATCGGACTGTGATCACTCTTGACCGCTGTCAAGTGTTCAACACAAGCAAAAGGAAATAGGCTCGACCAGCTTGGCAAGGCAAGTGCTCTGTCCAACCGAACTCTGCAAAACTGTCCACCCCTCACCCGTTTCTCCCATGTCCAGTCCAATCCTTTGTAGCCAAGGTCTGAAAGACCACACACATCTACCGCTTCTCTGAACCCTTCAATATGAGCACTATCTCGGGGATTAAGGACCATTTGTTCCTCTTGATGCAAAATTTCATTAAAATCGCCAATACATAACCACGACAAGGTGCTTTCACCTCTCAATCTCTCCATAGTATCCCATGTTTTGTATCTAAGGCTCCTGTTAGCCTCACCATAAAAACACCTTAGGCGCCATTGCTCCCCGCCTGCCACCGAGATCCATGAATCACTGTGATATTGAGAAATATATATATTTCCAAAGTAACTTCAGATTTCCAAAAAATACATAAACCTCTGGTCCGCCCACTACTAGCTACTGGAAAACTACTCCAAAAACCTAAAGAAGCCGCCAAACCCTCCACTCGATTCTTCGCAATTTGAGTCTCCACTATGCAAAGAACCGACGGCGCACTAGCCTCCACGAGATCGCGGAGCTCATGTATTGTCGCAGGGTCGCCAATCCCACGGCAGTTCCAGCAAAGAGTCCTCATCAGGCCCGGCGGCCCTGCTCGAAGGAGGCCGCCTCTTTTGTTTAATCCCCAGTAACACCTTCTTCTCCTTTCTGGCACCTTCTCTTGACAATTGGATCCTTTCCCGGAGTAGAGATCACATAATCTGAGCTTGCCGGGGGTGTTGTCCCTTCAATCATCATGACAGTACGAGCGACCCTCCCAGCTAAATGATTAAGTTGTTGGCCCTTTATGTTTAGAGATCCATCAGCCTAAACCAGCCTCTTCCTAGCACCCTTCTCTGCTCCTAGACCCGGGCCCTCATAACGCTCGTCCACATCCATTTGCTATGAAACACCCAAATGTGCCCCTCCTCCATGGTCCCCACTCCATCTGTCACCCGCCGAAACCCTCCCTCCTCTACCTCCTCTACCTGCATCCCTTCCTCTTCTCCTGCCACCTCAATCTCCTCTACCTCGCCCCCCTAACCCCTGCGCCGTTGGCATCTCCGGCTCCCTAAGCAACCACTCACCCCATTCAAAAGTGTTCGGATCATGTACTCCATCGCCGCACCCATCAGCAAGGTGGCCCATCTTACCACAAGAAAAGCAAAAATCTGGTAACTTCTCATAGTAGACACTATATCTTTTGTACTCCTTCAAAGTTATTGGTACGAAACGTACAAGCGGGGTATTGACATCCAGATAAACCCTCACATGAAGAGTACTAGCTGGATTAATTCTTCCCCTCCTCATGAGACCATCAGGCAAACCCTTCACTCGAGCCCAAACCGGGATCTTGTTTAGTCTATAGCCTTTAATGTATGAGAACCCATCATACTCCAAGATCACCACAGGTGCCCTCCTAAACAGCCATGGCCCTCCATCCATAATTCTCCTCCAATCACCTAGGCAGTGGTACTGGACCAGAAACAGATTGGGGCCCTTGATGTTGAAAGTAACCCCTTGTGCCACCGACCAAGCATTGCGCATCTGAGAAAGGAGCGCCGCATGACTAAAGGGTTTTGTGGTATGAACTCGAAAAAGTGTGAGCCAGCGTACGTCCTTGATCAGGTCTTCCACTTCCTCAGAGAAATCTAACTCTTCCTCCTCCCTTCCATGAAACTTCATCCCTGCGAATTGGTCCTCTAGATCAGGTTTGGGGCCAAGGTAATCCCCGTACTCCTCCTCGTACCCATCCGGTTGGTTCCACACATCCTGCCAGCTTCGATCAATATCTTCCCTCCTCCTATTCTCCTCCGTATCCCCTTCCTTCTCTACTCCCGATCCACTTGGCCTACCTGCCGCCGCCAAGGATACTGCCACCGCCATCCCTTCCTTCCTTCCTCCTTGCTCCTGTCGTATTGGTTCTGCCATGCACACGCGGGCGCGTGACGGGAGAAGGTAGATCTCACCGGCGACCGGAGACAACCAGCCCTCCGAGGAGATTTAACGTGGACTCCGGCACGATCGCTGGAGGATGGGTGGAACTCTAGAAAACCCTAGGGGAAACTATGAACGCTTGGCTGCAAAAGAGTTAAATACACCACAAGTTCCTTAACTTGTCTGGTGTGGTCAGTTTAGTGCCTAAACAATAAATTCTATAAATGGTTAAAACATGTTTGTAGAAATGTAATAATAAGTTTACACAATAATTTTTTAATACATGTTGAATTTTTTTTTGAAATTGATTTTGTGAATTTTTTGAATGAAGACGAACACTTTTCAAAAACATGTCTACAATTTCTTAATACGCACGAGAATTTTCCAAAAATATGTTGAATGTTTTTTTCAAATGCACTAACACTTTCTATAAGTTTATGGCAGCTGTAATATTTTCTTACCTATGTTTTTTCAAACCGGAAATAATATAAAAATAAACATGAAATTGGAAAATAAATAAAAGGGAACATTGCATGGGCCCATAAGAGCGCCATATATTAAATAAAAATAAGACAAATTCTTGAAGCTGTAAATAGCAACATGTTATATACATGTCTAGCTCATACTCCATCCGTTCCCAAATATAAGTCTTTTTAGAGATTTCAACAAGGGACTACATACGAAGCAAAATGAGTGAATCTACACTCTAAAATATGTCTATATACATTCGTATGTTGTAGTCCATTTGAAACCTCTAAAAAGACTTATATTTAGGAACGGAGGGAGTATATAGCAACTTATTTGGTCTGTTATCCATATTTATAAACACGATATATAAACGTCTAGCTCATATAAGAGAAATGCTTGAAGAGGTGAGTCAACTTAAAAAATGCGCAAAAAAACTTTTTATTATTTCGGCCAATGTCTTTATTATAAATAGGAATTTATCTCAATATGGCACAGAGAAGTCCTTGTCCTACTGGCCAACACAAGTGTGCACCTATGTTGCCAGGTACTGGCTTCAAATCCCACATGCACGCCCTTTTTTATTTCCTATTACTATTTCATCTCACGTGCTGACATGTGGGGCCGCAGACGGGATCAATGCAGTTTGGCATATTTAAATAAAATGTTAGGGGCTTTTTGCGAAACTAAATTGATGCACAGGTAGTTTCTGTAAAACAACCATCACGCGGCACTCACACAACTCCCTCTCTCCTCTCGTATCCATTGAGATGTTGGCCAACGCCATGTTGGCATGGCATGCCATGTGGGCAGTGCATACGCCTGGATACGGCCGGAGGCACTGTATTTGAACGCTCATCCAAGTTACGACACTCGTTTTGTGTATTTTACAAGTTTAGGCATCAAAGTGATCGCACCAGACAAGTTGAGGCATCTGTGGTGTATTTAACTCTACATATATGCATTGTCCAAGTGAACATGGCAGAGATGCAAACTGACCCGGTCAAAAGCTGGATTTGACACTTTGACAAAATCTTGCTAGAGACCATCGCTTTAAGGGAATCTTTCTCTCATGGGTAAACCCAGGGTCACCTCTCGGGAATAGGTGCGGGATAATATTTTCAGTTCCAATACCGGATCAATAAAAGAAGGTATCAGGTGGCCAACATGCAGGAGGGCGTTTGTGGAGGGAGGCTACGCGCGGTAGGCGTGCCCGACGGCAGCTCAGACAGAAACTGGACGAGTTCGTGGACTTTGTGTGTGCTAGCACCAGTGAGGAGTGAAATGCTTAGAAGCTACTCAAGGTAATAGATAACCCACAAGTGTAGGGGATCGCAACAGCTTTCGAGGGTAATGTATTCAACCCAAATTTATTGATTCGACACAAGGGGAGCCAAAGAATATTCTTAAGTATTAGCAGTTGAGTTGTCAATTCAACCACACCTGGATAACTTAGTATCTGCAGCAAAGTATTTAGTAGCAAAGTGGTATGATAATAAAGATAGCAGTGACAAAAGTAAAGATAATAGTTTTGTAGTAATTGTAACAGTAGCAACGGAAAAGTAAATAGGCGAAACACAAGATGTGAAAAGCTCGTAGGCATTGGATCAGTGATGGATAATTATGTCAGATGCGATTCCTCATGTAATAGCTATAACATAGGGTGACACAGAACTAGCTCCAGTTCATCAATGTAAATGTAGGCATGTATTCCGAATATAGTCATACGTGCTTATGGAAAAGAACTTGCATGACATCTTTTGTCCTACCCTCCCGTGGCAGCGGGGTCCTAGCGGAAACTAAGGGATATTAAGGCCTCCTTTTAATAGAGAACCAGAACAAAGCATTAGCACATAGTGAATACATGAACTCCTCAAACTATGGTCATCACCGAGAAGTATCCCGATTATTGTCACTTCGGGGTTGTCGGATCATAACACATAATAGGTGACTATAGACTTGCAAGATAGGATCAAGAACACACATATATTCATGAAAACATAATAGGTTCAGATCTGAAATCATGGCACTCGGGCCCTAGTGACAAGCATTAAGCATAACAAAGTCATAGCAACATCAATCTCAGAACATAGTGGATACTAGGGATCAAACTCTAACAAAACTAACTTGATTACATGGTAAATCTCATCCAACCCATCACCGTCCAGCAAGCCTACGATGGAATTACTCACGCACGGCGGTGAACATCATGAAATTGGTGATGTAGGATGGTTGATGATGACGATGGCGACGAACCCACCCACCCCCCCCCTCTCCGGAGCCCCGAACGGACTCTAGATCAGCCCTCCCGAGAGAGATTAGGGCTTGGCGGCGGCTCCGTATCGTAACACGTGATGAAACTTTCTCTCCTATTTTTTTCTCCGCGAAACAGAATATATGGAGTTGGAGTTGAGGTCAGTGGAGCCTCAGGGGGCCCATGAGACAGGGGGCGCGCCCAGCCCCCTGGGCGCGCCCCCACCCTCGTGGACAGGGTGTAGGCCCTCTGGTCTTGATTTTTTTGCCAGTCTTTTTTATATTTTCCAAAACGTGCCTCTGTGGATTTTCAAGTCATTCCGAGAACTTTTGTTTTCTACACATAAAATAACATCATGGCAATTCTGCTGAAAACAACGTCTGTCCAGGTTAGTTTCATTCAAATCATGCAAGTTAGAGTCCAAAACAAGGGCAAAAGTGTTTGGAAAAGTAGATACGTTGGAGACGTATCAGTAATGCCCCAAAGAAGTAAGATAGGAAGAAGATGACCGTTCGGTCCTAGACACATGGGCCCGCTTCTCATCTACCACCTCAGTCAGTCAAACTTCGTTTGTGTTTGCTCTTCACCACGTCATCCCGACAGGTGGGCCCTACTGAAGGAAATATGCCCTAGAGGCAATAATAAAGTTGTTATTTTATATTTCCTTATTCATGATAAAGGTTTATTATTCCTGCTGGAATTGTATTGATCGAAAACTTAAATACATGTGTGAATACATAAACAAATACCGTGTCCCTTGTAAGCCTCTACTAGACTAGCTCGTTGATCAAAGATGGTTAAGGTTTCCTAACCATGGACATGTGTTGTCATTTGATAATGGGATCACATCATTAGGAGAATGATGTGATGGACAAGACCCATCCGTTAGCTTAGCATAGTGATCGTTCATTTTTATTGCTATTGCTTTCTTCATGTCAAATACATATTTCTTCGACTATGAGATTATGCAACTCCCGGATACCGGAGGAATACCTTGTGTGCTATCAAACATCACAACCTAACTGGGTAATCATAAAGATGCTCTACAGGTATCTCCGAAGGTGTTTGTTGAGTTGTCATATGAAGGAAATATGCCCTAGAGGCAATAATAAAGTTATTATTTATTTCCTTATTTCATGATAAATGTTTATTATTCGTGCTAGAATTATATTAACCGGAAACATAATACATGTGTGAATACATAGACAAACATAGTGTCACTAGTATGCCTCTACTTGACTAGCTTGTTTATCAAAGATGGTTATGTTTCCTAACCATGGACAAAAGAGTTGTCATTTGATTAACGGGATCACATCATTAGGAGAATGATGTGATTGACATGACCCATTCCGTTAGCCTAGCACTTGATCGTTTAGTATATTGCTATTGCTTTCTTCATGACTTATACATGTTCCTGTAACTATGAGATTATGCAACTCCCGTTTACCGGGGGAACACTTTGGGTGCTACCAAACGTCACAACGTAACTGGGTGATTATAAAGGAGTACTACATGTGTCTCCGAAGGTACATGTTGAGTTGGCGTATTTCGAGATTAGGTTTTGTCACTCCGATTGTCGGAGAGGTATCTCTGGGCCCTCTCGGTAACGCACATCACTATAAGCCTTGCAAGCAATGTAGCTAATGAGTTAGTTACAGAATGATGCATTACGGAACGAGTAAAGAGACTTGCCGGTAACGAGATTGAACTAGGTATTGGATACCGACGATCGAATCTCGGGCAAGTAACATACCGATGACAAAGGGAACAACGTATGTTGTTATGCGGTTTGACCGATAAAGATCTTCGTAGAATATGTAGGAGCCAATATGGGCATCCAGGTTCCACTATTGGTTATTGACCGAGAATAGTTCTAGGTCATATCTACATAGTTCTCGAACCCGTAGGGTCCGCACGCTTAACGTTACGATAACAGTTTTATTATGAGTTTATGAGTTTTGATGTACCGAAGGAGTTCGGAGTCCCAGATGAGATCGGGGACATGACGAGGAGTCTCGAAATGGTCGAGACGTAAAGATCGATATATTGGACGACTATATTCGGACATCGGAAGGGTTCCGAGTGATTTGGGTATTTTCGGGGGTACCGGGGAGTTACGGGAATACGAGGAAGAAGCAATGGGCCTCATGGGCCAAGTGGTGGAAGAGAGGAGGCAGGGCGCGCGGCCCCCCTAGCCCAAACCGAATTGGACTAGGGGGCCGGCCCCCCTTTCCTACTCTTCCTCCCTCTCCTTCCTTCTCCTTCTCCTTCCCTTCCTTCCCCTCTCCTAGTTGGACTAGGAAAAGAGAGAGTCCTACTCCCGGTGGGAGTAGGACTCCTCCCTGGCGCGCCCTCCCTTGGCCGGCCGCCTCCTCCCCCTTGCTCCTTTATATACGGGGGCAGGGGGGCACCCCATGACACACAAGTTGATCTACGGATCGTTCCTTAGCCGTGTGTGGTGCCCCCCTCCACCATATTCCACCTCGGTCATATCGTCGCGGAGTTTAGGCGAAGCCCTACGCCGGTAGAATATCATCATCGTCACCACGCCGTCGTGCTGACGGAACTCATCTCCGGAGCTCGGCTGGATCGGAGGCCGGAGATCGTCATCGAGCTGAACGTGTGCTGAACTCGGAGGCTCCATACGTTCGGTGCTTGGATCGGTCGGATCGTGAAGACGTACGACTACATCAACCGCGTTGTGCTAACGCTTCCGCTTACGGTCTACGAGGGTACATGGATGAACACTCTCCCCTCTCGTTGCTATGCCATCACCATGATCTTGCGTGTGCGTAGGAAATTTTTTGAAATTACTACGTTCCCCAACAGTGGTATCAGAGCCTAGGTTTTATGCGTTGATGTTATATGCATGACTAGAACACAAGTGAGTTGTGGGCGATACAAGTCATACTGCTTACCAGCATGTCATACTTTGGTTCGGCGGTATTGTTGGATGAAGCGGCCCGGACCGACATTACGTGTACGCTTACGCGAGACTGGTTCTATCACCGTGCTTTGCACACAGGTGGCTAGCGGGTGTCAGTTTCTCCAACTTTAGTTGAACCGAGTGTGGCTACGCCCGGTCTTTGCGAAGGTTAAAACAACACCAACTTGACAAACTATCGTTGTGGTTTTGATGCGTAGGTGAGATTGGTTCTTGCTTAAGCCCGTAGCAGCCACGTAAAACTTGCAACAACAAAGTAGAGGACGTCTAACTTGTTTTTGCAGGGCATGTTGTGATGTGATATGGTCAAGACGTGATAAGATATAAGTTGTTGTATGAGATGATCATGTTTTGTTGAAGTTATCGGCAACTGGCAGAAGCCCTATGGATGTCTCCTTGTTGCATAAGATGGTAGTGCAAATAATTGCTTTACTTTATCGCTATACGATAGCAATAGTTGAAAGAGCAATAGTTGGTGAGACAACCATGTGATGACACATTGATATAGATCAAGATGATGAAGATCATGGTGTCGTGCCGGTGATGATAGAGATCATGACAGTACTTTGGAGATGGAGATCAAGGGCGCAAGATGATCATGGCCATATCATGTCACATATTTTTGATTGCATATGATGTTTATCTATTATACATCTTATTCTTGCTTTGATTGACGGTAGCATTTTAAGATGATCTCTCACTAATTATCAAGAAGTGTTCTCCCTGAGTATACACCGTTGCCAAAGTTCGTCGTGCCCAGACACCATGTGATGATCGGGTATGATAAGCTCTACGTCCATCTACAACGGGTGCAAGCCAGTTTTGCACACGCGGAATACTCAGGATAAACTTGACGAGCCTAGCATATACAGATATGGCCTCGGAGCACGGAGATCAAAAGGTCGAGCGTGAATCATATAGTAGATATGATCAACATAGTGATGTTCACCATTGAAAACTACTCCATCTCACGTGATGATCGGTTATGGTTTAGTTGATTTGGATCACGTGATCACTTAGATGACTAGAGAGATGTCTGTCTAAGTGGGAGTTCTTAAGTAATATGATTAATTGAACTTAAATTTATCATGAACTTAGTCCTAGTAGTATTTTGCAAATTATGTTGTAAGATCAATAGCTTGCATTGTTGCTTTCATATGTTTATTTTGATATGTTCCTAGAGAAAATTGTGTTGAAAGATGTTAGTAGCAATGATGCGGATTGGATCCGTGATCTGAGGTTTATCCTCATTGCTGCACAGAAAAATTATGTCCTTAATGCACAGCTAGGTGACAGACCTATTGCAAGAGCAGATGCAGACGTTATGAATGTTTGGCTAGCTCAATATGATGACTACTTGATAGTTTAGTGCACCATGCTTAACGGCTTAGAATCGGGACTTCAAAGACGTTTTGAACGTCATGGACCATATAAGATGTTCCAGGAATTGAAGTTAATATTTCAAGCAAATACCCGAGTTGAGAGATATGAAGTCTCCAACAAGTTCTATAGCTAAAAGATGGAGGAGAATCGCTCAACTAGTGAGCATGTGCTCAGATTGTCTGTGTACTTCAATCGCTTGAATCAAGTGGGAGTTAATCTTCCAGATAAGATAGTGATTGACAGAATTCTCTAGTCACCATCACTAAGTTACTAGAACTTCGTGATGAACTATAGTATGCAAGGGATGACGTAAACGATTCCCGAGCTCTTCGTGATGTTGAAATCGACGAAGGTAGAAATCAAGAAAAAGCATCAAGTGTTGATGATTGACAAGGATCACTAAGTTTCAAGAGAAGGGCAAAGGGAAAGAAAGGGAACTTCAAGTGGAAAGACAAGCAAGTTGTCATTCCTGCGAAGAAGCCCAAAGCTGGACCATAGCCTGAAACTGAGTGCTTACACTGCAAAGGAAATGGTCACTGGAAGCGGAAATGCCCTGAATATTTGGTGGATAAGAAGGATGGCAAAGTGAACAAGGGTATATTTGATATACTGGTTATTGATGTGTGCCTTACTAGTGTTTATAGTAGCCCCTGAGTATTTGATACTTGTTCGGTTGCTAAGATTAGTAACTCGAAACAGGAGTTACAGAATAAACAAAGACTAGTTGAGGGTGAAGTAACGATGAGTGTTGGAAGTAGTTCCAAGATTGATATGATCATCATCGCACACTCCCTATACTTTCGGGATTAGTGTTAAACCTAAATAAATGTTATTTGGCATTTGCGTTGAGCATGAATATGATTTGATCATGTTTATTGCGATACGGTTATTCATTTAAAGTTAGAGAATAAATTGTTATTCTGTTTACATGAATAAGACCTTCGATGGTAATACACCCAATGAACATAGTTTGTTGGATCTCGATCGTAGTGATACACATATTCATAATATTGATGCCAAAAGATGAAAAGTTAATAATGATAGTGCAACTTATTTGTGGCACTGCCGTTGGGTCATATCGGTGTAAAGCGCATGAAGAAACTCCATGAAGATGGATTTTCGGAATCACTTGGTTATGAATCATTTGATGCTTGCGAACCGTGCCTTTTGGGCAAGATGACTAAAACTCCGTTCTCCGGAACAGTGGAACAAGCTACTGACTTATTGGAAATAATACATACCGATGTATACGATCCAATGAGTGTTGATGCTCGTGGCAAGTATCGTTATTTTCTGACCTTCACAAGATGATTTGAGCAGATATGGGTATATCTACTTGATGAAACATAAGTCTAAAATAGTTGAAAGGTTCAAAGAATTTCAGAGTGGAGTGGAAAATCATCGTAACAAGAAAATAAAGTTTCTGCGATCTGATCGTGGAGATGATATTTGAGTTACGAGTTTGGTCTTCAATTAAAACAATTTGGAATAGTTTCACAGCTCACGCCACCTAGAACACCACAAACGTTATGGTGTGTCCGAACGTCATAACCGCACTTTATTTGATATGGTGCGATCAATGATGTCTCTTACCGATTTACCAATATCGTTTTGGGGTTATGCATTAGAGACAGTTGCATTCACGTTAAATAGGGCACCATCTAAATCCGTTGAGATGACACCTTATGAACTGTGGTTTGGCAAGAAACCCAAGTTGTTGTTTCTTAAAGTTTGGGGCTGCAGTGCTTATGTGAAAAAGTTTCATCCTGATAAGCTCGAACCCAAATCGGAGAAGTGCGTCTTCATAGAATACCCAAAGGAAATTGTTGGGTACACCTTCTATCACAGATCCGAAGGCAAGATATTTGTTGCTAGAAATGGATCCTTTCTAGAGAAGGAGTTTCTCTCAAAAGAAGTGAGTGGGAGGAAAGTAGAGCTTGATAAGGTAATATGTACCTTCTCCCGAATTGGAAAGTAGTTCATCACGGAAATCAGTTCCAGTGATTCCTACACCAATTAGTGAGGAAGCTAATGATGATGATCATGAAACTTCAGATCAAGTTACTACAAAACCTCGTAGGTATTCCAAAGTACAGTCCGCACCAGAGTAGTACGGTAATACTGTTCTAGAAGTCATGTTACTAGACCATGATAAACCTACGGACTATGAGGAAGCGATGATGAGCCCAGATTCCGCAAAATGGCTTGAGGCCATAAAATCTGAGATATGATCCATGTATGAGAACAAAGTATGGACTTTGATTGACTTGCTCGATGATCAGCAAGCCGTGCTAAATAAATGGATCTTCAAGAGGAAGACGGACACTGATAGTAGTGTTACTATCCACTAAGCTCAACTTGTTGCAAAAGTTTTTCAACAAGTTCAAAGGGTTGAATACGACGAGATTTTCTCACTCGTATCGATGCTTAAGTCTGTCCGAATCATGTTAGCAATTGCCACATTTTATGAAATCTGGCAAATGGATGTCAAAACTACATTCCTTAATGGATTTAAAGAAGAGTTGTATATGATGCAACCAGAAGGTTTTGTCAATCCTAAAGGTGCTGACAAAATACGCAAGCTCCAGCGATCCATCTATGGACTGGTGCAAGCATCTCGGTGTTGGAATATACGCTTTGATAAGTTGATCAAAGCATATAGTTTTATACAGACTTGTGGTGAAGCCTGTATTGACTAGAAAGTGAGTGGGAGCACTACAGCATTTCTGATAAGTATATGTGAATGACATATTGTAGATCGGAAATAATGTAGAATTATTCTGCGAAGCATAAAGGAGTGTTTGAAAGGAGTTTTTCAAAGAAAGACCTCGGTGAAGCTGCTTACACATTGAGCATCAAGATCTATATAGATAGATCAAGACGCTTGATAAGATTTTTCAATGAATACATACCTTGATAAATTTTTGAAATAGTTCAAAATGGAACAGTCAAAGGAGTTCTTGCCTGTGTTGCAAGGTGTGAAATTGGGTAAGACTCAAGACCCGACCATGGCAGAAAATAGAAAAGAGAATGAAAAGTCATTCCCTATGCCTCAGTCATAGGTTCTATGAAGTATGCTATGCTGTGAACCAGACATATTATATACCTTGCTCTGGTTTTGGCAAAGGAATACAATTTTGATCTAATAGTAGATCACTGGACAGCGGTCAAGAATATCCTTAGTAAGGACTAAGGAAATATTTCTCGATTATGGAGGTGATAAAAAAGCCCGTCGTAAAGAGTTACATCGGTGCAAGCTTTTACACCGATCCAGATGACTCTAAGTCTCAATCTGGATACATATTGAAAGTGGGAGCAATTAGCTAGAGTAGCTCCGTGCAGAGCATTGTAGACATAGAATATTTGCAAAATACATACGGCTCTGAATATGACAGACCCATTGACTAAGCTTCTCTCACAAGCAAAACATGATCACACCTTAGTACTCTTTTGGGTGTTAATCACATAGCGATGTGAACTAGATTATTGACTCTAGTAAACCCTTTGGGTGTTGGTCACATGACGATGTGAACTATGGGTGTTAATCACATAAAGATATGATTATTGGTGTTAAATCACATGGCAATGTGAACTCGATTATTGACTCTAGTGCAAGTGGGAGACTGAAGGAAATATGCCCTAGAGGCAATAATAAAGTTATTATTTATTTCCTTATTTCATGATAAATGTTTATTATTCATGCTAGAATTGTATTAACCGGAAACATAATACATGTGTGAATACATAGACAAACATAGTGTCACTAGTATGCTTCTACTTGACTAGCTCGTTTATCAAAGATGGTTATGTTTCCTAACCATGGACAAAAGAGTTGTCATTTGATTAACGGGATCACATCTTTAGGAGAATGATGTGATTGACATGACCCATTCCGTTAGCCTAGCACTTGATCGTTTAGTATATTGCTATTGCTTTCTTCATGACTTATACATGTTCCTGTAACTATGAGATTATGCAACTCCCGTTTACCGGGGGAACACTTTGGGTGCTACCAAACGTCACAACGTAACTGGGTGATTATAAAGGAGTACTACAGGTGTCTCCGAAGGTACATGTTGAGTTGGCGTATTTCGAGATTAGGTTTTGTCACTCCGATTGTCGGAGAGGTATCTCTGGGCCCTCTCGGTAATGCACATCACTATAAGCCTTGCAAGCAATGTAGCTAATGAGTTAGTTACAGAATGATGCATTACGGAACGAGTAAAGAGACTTGCCGGTAACGAGATTGAACTAGGTATTGGATACCGACGATCGAATCTCGGGCAAGTAACATACCGATGACAAAGGGAACAACGTATGTTGTTATGCGGTTTGACCGATAAAGATCTTCGTAGAATATGTAGGAGCCAATATGGGCATCCAGGTTCCGCTATTGGTTATTGACCGAGAATAGTTCTAGGTCATATCTACATAGTTCTCGAACCCGTAGGGTCCGCACGCTTAACGTTACGATGACAGTTTTATTATGAATTTATGAGTTTTGATGTACCGAAGGAGTTCGGAGTCCCAGATGAGATCGGGGACATGACGAGGAGTCTCGAAATGGTCGAGACATAAAGATCGATATATTGGACGACTATATTCGGACATCGGAAGGGTTCCGAGTGATTTGGGTATTTTCGGGGGTACCGGGGAGTTACGGGAATACGAGGAAGAAGCAATGGGCCTCATGGGCCAAGTGGTGGAAGAGAGGAGGCAGGGCGCGCGGCCCCCCTAGCCCAAACCGAATTGGACTAAGGGGCCGGCCCCCCTTTCCTACTCTTCCTCCCTCTCCTTCCTTCTCCTTCTCCTTCCCTTCCTTCCCCTCTCCTAGTTGGACTAGGAAAAGAGAGAGTCCTACTCCCGGTGGGAGTAGAACCGCTCCCTAGCGCGCCCTCCCTTGGCCGGCCGCCTCCTCCCCCTTGCTCCTTTATATACGGGGGCAGGGGGGCACCCCATGACACACAAGTTGATCTACGGATCGTTCCTTAGCCGTGTGCGGTGCCCCCCCTCCACCATATTCCACCTCGGTCATATCGTCGCAGAGTTTAGGCGAAGCCCTGCGCCGGTAGAACATCATCATCGTCACCATGCCGTCGTGCTGACGAAACTCATCTCCGGAGCTCGGCTGGATCGGAGGCCAGAGATCGTCATCGAGCTGAACGTGTGCTGAACTCGGAGGCTCCGTACGTTCGGTGCTTGGATCGGTCGGATCGTGAAGACGTACGACTACATCAACCGCGTTGTGCTAACGCTTCCGCTTACGGTCTACGAGGGTACGTGGACGAACACTCTCCCCTTTCGTTGCTATGCCATCACCATGATCTTGCGTGTGCGTAGGAAATTTTTTGAAATTACTACGTTCCCCAACAGCATAGATCGAGATTACAATTTGTCACTCTGAGTATCGCAGAGGTATCTCTAGGCCCTCTCGGTAATACACATCATAAGCTTGCAAGCAAACGACTAAGGAGTTAGGCACGAGGTGATGTATTACGGTATGAGTAAAGAGACCTGCCGGTAACAAGACTGAACTAGGTATGAAGATACTGACGATCGAATCTCGGGCAAGTAACATACAGATGGATAAAGGGAATTACATATGTTGGCATAACGGTTCAACCGATAAAGATCTTCATAGAATATGTAGGAACCAATATGGGCATCCAGGTTTCGCTATTGGTTATTGACCGGAGAGGTGTCTCGGTCATGTCTACGTAGTTCTCGAACCCGTAGGGTCCGCACGCTTAACGTTCATTGACGATATAGTGTTAAATGCGTTATATGATTTGGTGACCGAATGTTGTTTGGAGTCCCGAATGAGATCACAGACATGAGGAGGAGTCTCGAAATGGTCGTGAGGTAAATATTGATATATAATACGATAGTATTCGAACACCGGAAGTGTTTTGGAGGGTACCGGGTACTTAACGGGTCACCGAAAAGGAGTGTCGAGCACCCTCGGCAAAAATATGGGCCTTATGGGCCAAGGGAGGAAACACACCAGCCACAAGGGGCTGGTGCGCCCCCCATAGCAGGTCGGCCTAGGAGGAGAAGGAAAGGGGGGAGGGAAAGGAAAGTGTGGATTAGGACTCCCACTTCCTTCCCTCTCCCCCCTCTTTCCTTCCCCGTTGGGAAAACATGGCAGGGGAGCGCAGGGCAAGGCAGGGCCCCTAGGGGGCCGGCGTCCAGCCCTAGGGCGTGCCTGGCTACCTCCCCTCCCCTCCCACCTATATATATGTGGGGAGGGGGCGCCACACAAGGACACAAGATTGTCTTAGCCGTGTGTGGTGCCCCCTCCACTATTTACTCCCTCGGTCATATCTTCGTAGTGCTTAGGCGAAGCCGAAGCCCTGCAGAGATCACATCACCATCACCGTCACCATGTTGTCGTGCTGTCAGAACTCATCTACTACCTCACCGTGTTGCTAGATCAAGAAGGCGTAGGACGTCCCCGAGCTGAACGTGTGCAGAACGCAGAGGTGTCATGCGTTTAGTACTAGATCGGTTGAAGCACGAAGAAAGTTTGATGATAACCCACAAGTATAGGGGATCACAACAGTTTTCGATGGTAGAGTATTCAACCCAAATTTATAGATTCGACACAAAGGGAGCCAAAGAATATTTGCAAGTATTAGCAACTGAGTTATTTATTCAATCACACCTGGAGATTAATTATATGCAGCAAAGTGATCAGTAGCACAGTAATATGATAGCTTTGATAGTAGTGGTAGCAGCAACAGTAACGATAACAGTGATAGTAATAGTTTTGTAGCAGTGACAATAGTAATAGCAGCAGTAGTAACTTAGCAAGATCAATATGTAGGAAAATCGTAGGCACTGGATCGACGATTTGTTGGATGATATTCATCATGTGACAGTTACAACCTAGGGAAATACGACACTAGCTCCAGTTCATAAATATAATGTAGGCATGTATTATGTAAATAGTCATACGTAGAAGAAGCGGGAATAGGAAGATTTTTTATTCCTTTTGTTACTCTTTTTTTAAGCAAAGGACGCCCGAATATACCATAAAATTATCGATAGATAAATATTTATTGGATACCTACCTTACCTATGTTTATTTTTGACCTAAACCCTGCAGCCTTGCTTTGTATCATTCTATGAAAGAATGAAGAGACTTTATCACAACTCCTAAAATGATTTTTGTCGACCTATTTAATCTGATTCTCGTTAGAATTAAGTGGAAAGAACTTGCATGACATCTTTTGTCCTACCCTCCCGTGGTAGCGGGGTCCTATTGGAAATTAAGGGATATTAAGGCCTCCTTTTAATATAGAACTGTAACAAAGCATTAACACAAGGTGAATACATGAACTCCTCAAACTACGGTCATCATTGGGAAGTGTCCCGACTATTGTCACTCCGGGGTTGCCGGATCATAACACGTAGTAGGTGACTATAACTTGCAAGATCGGATCTAGAACATAGATATAATGGTGATAACATAAACGGTTCAGATCTGAAATCATGGTACCCGGGCCCAAAGTAACAAGCATTAAGCATGGAAAAGTCATAGCAACATCAACCTCAGACCATAATGGATACTAGGGATCAAGCCCTAACAAAACTAACTCGATTACATGATGAATCTCATCTAACTCCTCACCGACCAGCGAGCCTACGAAGGGATTACTCACTCCTGATGGGGAGCATCATGGAATTAGCGATGGAGAAGGGTTGATGATTGTTAGGATTTAATTAATCCTGTTAATCCCTACTTTTCCTAAAGGAGGCGGTTGCCTTGTGTCCCTTCGGAGACACCCCTTCGGGGGTTATATATATATGTGTAACCCATCATCAATGAGAACAAGGATTCACTTTTACATGTGTTCCAAGGCTCTCTCGATTGTCTCTCGTTTCCCTTTCTAACACGTTATCAGCACTTTAGTTTCTCCGCAGAGAGTGACTAGGCCATCCCGACATGGCTGTTACGGAGGGGACGGCCAAGGACATGGAGCAACGACAGCATTTGATGCACAGACTTCCATCCAATGTTTGCAGCGACGCCCGACGCGTGGCAACGTCTTCGACAACGGAGGCAGCAATTCCGACGGTCCCGCCGTCCCAGTCTGTGGCGATCTTAATTTTCGGCCTCCTGGCACATCCCTGTGCTCAATGGATTGGAATCAAGGAAGAGAGAAATCAGAGTCAACAAGCAACCGAAGCAAATATCAACGTCTTGATCTCATTGCTACGAACAAGAATCAAGGTGCTATTTTCCGATTTTAAGTCTGCACGCATCAAACTCTGTCATCGGATGTTTTGGCATACCTGGGCTGCGCACGCAGCGGCTGCCTTCAGACATGCAGGAGCGGGAAGAACATCACACGACGATGGCCTTCGACCTTGGCGTGGAACCTCCCAGCGCGGCTCATCTGCAGCCCCAACTCATATTGGGGTGAAGACGGCCAGCGGCCGACGCAGCGTTCCTTCTTCCGGCTGACGAGCCTATCTCGCTTGCCGTTGACTGCGGCGCTCGCGCACATGCGGTACCAGACTGCAGCGGTGGCCAACGCGCCGCGCCACGCCCGTCGAGTCCCGTGCCGCGCCCCGTGCCCGGCCACGCGCCGCGCTCCGCCCTCGCTTGCCCGCAGGACACGGCCATCGCGCCGTTGGATGCGGCCACAGCGCCGGCTGCGCCGAGACGGTACTCGCCGCCTCGGCCATCCCCGTCAGCCCGGCCGCCGCCCGCGTCGGGCCGCGCCCCGCGCCCGGCCGCCCGGCCGTGCCCGTGGCCGCCCCGCGCTCGTGGCCGGCGAGCCCGAGAGGCGGAGGCAGTTACGATTTACTAGTGATCGGAAACTGCACAGGAGAAAAAACCTTATCTCTATCCGGGTTTTTTTTGTACTTCAGGCCTCGTTGTTTTGCATATTTACGGATTGGACGCTGCTGTTTGAAGTCTTTTGACTTAATTCAGCATGCAGAATAATCCTTGACTTATCTGTATTTCACATTTAAGTCTCCGTAAATTACAAATCAATGGACAGGTTCTCGCACAACAATGTTGATTTGCATTGAGAAATTTTTCTCGCAAAACAATCTCATTGCAATTGAGATTACTTTCTCTCGCAAAATATTAATTCACTCTGCTGAATTATATATCTTGCAACTTGATACAAAATCATCTCATTTTATTTTGAGGTCTATACAATTCAAGTTTTTCACTTGAACATCAAGTTTGCAACATCATTACTATTCATTACAATAGTAGTGTATATCTATTGAGTACCGAGATGTATTCCAGATCTTAAGTTGATGTAATATATTTTCACGTTTATCACGTGTTGAGACTAATTACGTTCATTTGCAATCGAGATTTCTCATCTCTTGCAAAGATAAAATTCAGTACCTCTGCAGTACTGTTTCTACGTTGAGTACGATGTATTCCGGAATATATCTATGATGCATTTATTTCCATGTTAAACACATGTCGAGATTAATACGTCTATTTGCAATTGAAATTTTCAATTTCTTGCAAATACAGATGCAACATTCAAAGTGATTTCGTCAAATTGATGCTTGGGATCACAAGGTAGTCATATGGATCTACTATCTATGCAGATTATTGATGACTACTGATAAAGCATATATTTTATCGTTTTCGACATTATGATTGCTTTACAAAGTGCTCTCCCACACATTTTACTAAGTCATGACATAAGGCACTACGAGTGAGTATCTACTGATTTCATCAGATTATACTCCCTAGTGCTACGAGATCTACTCATTTTGAAGATTATCTTCAAGATGTCATACTTGGCAATTTGAGATTCACACTAATGGTTTCAAGATAACTTCTTGAAATACCCATTGATTTTGCTAAGTTCATTACAATAACATATGGCTATAGAGTTTGAGGCATTCGTCCTCAATGGCCACCACTGCCCTATCTGGGCCATGGACATCATGATCGCTCTTGTGTCTCGTGGAATAATGTGTCCAATCCAAGACCGTAGAATTCACCTCTGGTCGGAAACACACCGCTAACAGAAACATATGTTGCCTTATAAATCTTAAGGCATAAGATTCAGATCTTAGCATCTGGTTATTCTGTATCAGCAATTCCTGGGATACAATGAACCTCAAGGGCAAAGGTTTGAATCTTACTTAAACCTTCAATCTGACATCACTAGCTGTGACGGGATCCTATGGGCACGGAGAATGTGATGGTTGAATATGCCTCAACCGACATGTTTGGAGACTATGAATAGTCTTTCAATCTCCTAAGTTGTCAATATTATTAATGTCCATTTACGATGTTATAACAACAACATAAGTATTGTTGTCATCATATATTGTATATCACAATATATTGTATCAAACACTTTGGTACAAATACATTTGTATGTATTCTATATATCGAACAGTGATTTTCATATTGAGAATCTTCATGTCTATATATAGATTTCTACGGGAGTCAATCCAATGAAAAATGATATGTGTCTTGTGGGCATATGTACCACAAACTCTATACTCAGGGAAGTCCAATGTTTCCACTCTCATTGAGAGAAAGGAGATATTTTAAAATCGCTAGACGCGATGAGGTATTTGTTGGCTCAACTCGAGTCATATTTACTATCCCTGTGGGTACTCAAGTAACGTCAGGATGCTTCATTGCTTCCCAAAGTTTAACCCGTACCCTACTAAGCTATGAGATATTCGTCAACATGGTTTCCATAGTGAAACTTATGCTGACAAGAAAGAGAAATACATTCTCTTTACCATATGCAACGGATATGGCAAGCACATTCTCTGTGTATCATCTGGATTGTACTACACATACGACTCAACCCGTAGCACATGTTGTGTACGAGATAGTTTTCCAGAGTGTCTTATACATGACAAACTTGGCATACTCGCCTTGGTCATCGAGACATTGGGTTGAAACAGAAACTATCAGCAATTCCAATAGTTTATGATTATTATGATGCTAAATTCTAACATCATTTGGATTTTATGTGCACTACAAGTGACACAGGGAAGCTAATTTTAAGGCTCGCACACCTTAAAGTCTACGCTGAACCACTCAGACTCCTTAAATGCATCAAGTTGAGGTAAGTGGCTCTTCCCATCCATTGACTAGACTATTCAGGTATTCCATGGTTCTAAAAGACATATCTACATGATGGTCTTAAATGTGTGCTTTATTCACACGAAACCATTGGCTCATTATCCTGACATCGATTTCAAGCAAATTGAATGAATAACATTGCAGAATTCTCCTTGAGTGCCTTCTCTATGGCCCTTGGATTGAGTTTAGCAATTTGTCCTAAGGTCTAGACTCAAAATGGTTTGGTAGAATCCTATCCAAATAGTTATGCTCATTGCATTATCTTTACTTTGGAATTGCAACTTGCCAACTTTACGTTGGAGTCATGCAGTTTTACATGCTCATGACAGAACTGCATAATATTATTCCCCTCTATATTTGATATGTGGATATCTACCAAGTATTTCCTATCTGCGGTAATTCGGTTGCATACCGATATCACCACCTGGCATACATCATTGGCCCCTCAACATATAGTTGGGATCTATGTGAGGAATAATTGTATTTTCGTCAATACCTCAAGCCCCTCGCATGGGGAGTTATTTAAGGCCAGTATGCTGATTCATTGAGGAACATTTCCAGGCATTAGGGGGAGATTTCAAGTACCATAAAGAATGCCAGAAAATTAGTGGAATGTTCAACACATTTCTGCCTCAAATCCACGTACTCAAAGATCTGAACCATGCGTTCAGAAGATTTGCAACACATTGCAAATAATCTGCCAGATCCATTTACTGGATATAAAGGTGTCACACATTCCTGCAAAAGTACACCTGAAAGAGTGGAGGTACCAACAAAATCCACTCCACTCCTCGTTCAAAGCAACAGGGGGAGATGTATGGCAGAAGTACATCAAGATTCAGCTTCTCGCAAGCAAGGATATCAAGGCCTGTGAATCAGTAAATGCAAGTCAACTTCACGTTGGCAGACACCTAATGGGTAGTATACACCCAGTGGACGGGAAACCTCCACCAACCCAGGTCATAGTGCACACAATGACCAGGATATCGGAATACCCGACTCAATCGCATTGGGAAATCGCGAGAAGTCACTACGGGTAACCATATTTTCATCAACTATATATTGATATATATATATATATATATATATATATATATTATGGAGAATCATATAACCGGAAGTCTACAATTGTCAACATACATTTCTCAACTAGATTGCAAAACCTTACAAATGATTCAGATCCAAAGACCATGGCCATGGCAAAGTGTGATCAACACTCGAACTGAACTCGAGCAAAGGGTATAATCTAGGCAGAAATGATCTTGCTCAATAATGGGAAGGTATTCATAAGCAATACCTACACCAGTTTTCTTCTGGAAACAGAATTGAGAACAACGAGGTGGTGAAACAAAGAGCAAGTATTGTAGCACAAGGGCTCACGCAGATACCCAACTATTCTCCAAAGGTGAAATCTCATTCCGATAACTTATATCATTGGCAGTTCAAAATCATCTACCCCTGCAGTTGATAGATGTAGCGATCACATATCCATGTGGATCACTAGATTCAGACATATATGATTGATTTCCGATGGAATCTCAATTCTGAATCGAAATACAAAATGCAACATACATTGTGTAAAATCGGTAAGCCACCATACTGCTTATTGTTGTCGGTACATATGGTACAACCGACGTAGTGAGATCCTTATACACAAGGATTACTCCTACAATGATGATTATCTATGTGTTGTGTGTCTGCAATGACGACACATGTAATCATCTGAGTGACGGACTTTAAAATGAAGGATTTGGTAAACCAAAATAACGCTCGTTACTACAACTTGAGCACCATCATTCATGCATTATGGTATACTATGCTGTCTATATCCAAAATATATTGGAGAAATTCATTGTGGACAAATCTTATCTATCCATTACTCTCATGGTAGTTCATTCTCTAGATGTAGAGAAAGATCTATTAGACCAAAAGATGATGGAAATGAGATATTGGGACTCAACGTTCCATAATGCCATTGGATCCACCAAAGACAATTGGTTGGTACTCAAGAATATCTTTCGATATCTCCAAGGCATGAAACATCTTGTCCTGGTTTTTCAGTTTCGGAGAAATCTGAACACCAATATCATTGGTTACATGGATCAGATCCCCACTATCAGATCATAGACAAATTTAGTGTTCCTACTTGGTGTGGTAGCCCTCTCATGAAGAGTCTTCAAATCAGACCTCATGGCTACATTCACCAACCACTATCTCAACGATAATGTTTCTTGTGTTGCGCGGATGCAAACAGGTTACATAATAAGCAATATCACTATATTGCATATCTTGCAAGTCAAGTCATGCGACTGATTTGTTCAGCAGGTCTCTACCAATTTCTATGTTTTGGTATGTGGCTGCTTCAAATTTTTGCAAGAATCAAGGGGAGTATTTTCCTGAATTGTTCCTGTTCAATGCATCATATTATGCTCTTTTTCCCTTCATGAGTTTACTTTACATGTTCTCATAAAGGTTTTTAATGAGGTAATATCAACATGAGATCATATGTCATACTTTCTGTTTTCCCCACCGGGGTTTTTAGGAAAGTATATACGACATATTTATTGTCCTCTAAACTCTATGGGTTTTCTCGTATTGAGTTAAAAGAGAAAATAACCATTATATGTTGCATCATTTTCTCGTTATTTTCCCACTGGGTTTGAAGTAGTTTTAGCAACATATAGAACACATATCTCCTCATTTTTTTCCCACAGGGTTTTTGGAGGAGCTTCTCAAGATGATGATACTTACATTAACAAGCATGGATTAGGGGGAGTGTTAGGATTTAGTTAATCCTGTTAATCCCTACTTTTCCTAAAGGAGGCGGTTGCCTCGTGTCCCTTCGGAGACACCCCTTCGGGGGTTATATATATGTGTAACCCATCATCAATGAGAACAAGGATTCACTTTTACATCTGTTCCAAGGCTCTCTCGATTGTCTCTCGTTTCCCTTTCTAACAATGATGACGAAGATCGAAGATCCCCCTCTCCGGAGCCCCAAATGGGCTCCAGGTCTGGTCTCCCGATGACGAACAGAAGGCGGCGGCGGCTCCGTCTCGTGAAACACGATAATTCTTTCTCCCTGATTTTTTTCTAGAAATATGTAATTGTATAGCGTCGGTTTCAGGGTCTATGGGGCCACCAGGTGGGAACAACCCACCTGGGCCCGCCTGGAGGGGGGGCGCCCTGGTGGGTTGTGCCCACCCCGGTGCCCCCCTCCGGTGGTTTTTGGCTCCAGAAATTATCTTTACTAGTTGACCCATTGTGCCAAATGGCGCAGAGACCTGCTGAAGATATGTTGTCGATGAAAATTGTTTCATGCTGCAAGAACCTTCAACTAAATCATGCTATTTTTTAAACATGTTTACATGTGTTAAACCATGCTATATTGAAAACATGTTTAGCATGTTGTGTAATCCGAGTTTGAAAAAAAAAGTGTATGACATGTATAGACCAGCTAAGGAAGTTTTTTATTAGTTGAAAATATGATTATTACGATGAGAAATCTGATTAAAAAACATATTTGTATACAATGTATAGCCAGTTAAGGATGTGTTTTTTTAGCGGTGTTTGTACCAAACTTTTATTTTTCACATGCATGAAAAAAACTCTCTTTGTGTTGTGCATATGGAGGCATAGGTATTTGAAATGCCCATATGCTACCTAGCCCAGTCCACGAACAAAGCTATGTGTGGCCTGTCAGTAGTAGAATATGAAGCGACATGGACTGAATCCACCGAGCTTGTTTATCCCCTTTTCCTCCTCGGTTCCTCAGTTGGGCAAGATAAGCATTCCCAGAGAGGCGTACTCAACTCGTGAAATTTCTCCTTTCCTTCGATTTCGAATTTCTCTGCATGCATGGATTTAGTTCTCATTTATCCGGATCTTGCATTTCTCACCTTTATGTGGCAATTTTTACTTTTCTCGTATCTTTTTTTAGGCATTGTAGATCATGTGTTGTAATTCTTGCATTTCTCCCCTTTAATTATTAAAAGGCATTAAATTTTTTTATCCTATATTATATTGTTGTTTTGTTATATGATGCATAAAAGAAAGGAATTTTTTTCTTATATTGTTGTTATAATATATTGTTGTTTTTTCTTATATTTTTGTTTTGTTGGATGTATGCATAAAAGAAAGGAAATCATTAAAACCTAGAGCATGCTAAGGGAGGCGCTCGGACATATCAAACTTATCTTTCTTCAGCAACAGACACCCTGGTACTCGCATCTTCCTGACACATATACGGTAGACTAAGTACCACTGGACATAAGAACATACAGGTAAGCAACTGTACGATGGAGAAAATAATAAAGATTAGCATAGCTGCACAAATAGAAGCAAGAAACGTTAAGAATGAACAAATGCATTAGTTATTGGAAAAAACAAAGGAAACCATAAGCTGTAATGAATAGATGGACCCATTTTAGATTTTTATGCTACAATACAGCGACGGGAAAACAAAGGTTCAAGAAAGTATCCCTGGCAGCTGGTCTCTGGTAATAGCAACTAACACCAATGCCTCACCAGCTTTAACGTAAAATCTAACCATATGCGCTCAGGGTGAGTCCAAGTACGGTACAAATTCTTTTCATTCTAGCATCAGCCAATGTCCCTTTTGCTGCTTTGCCAAGTGAAGAATCAATCAGGTGACAGACTCCAAAAATGTTCAGAGGTTTCAGCAAGAAAAGTTCATACATTTCAAAGAAACGACTCAAGGTTCAGATGAGCCTCCCAGGGTTTGTATTGCTCTCAGAGAAAAGTGTTGCCAGGACCATGATATTGGATGCTAGGGAAGCCCAATTACAACAAAGTAGATACCTCACTCGACTTGAATCTAGTGATTCTATATATAGCCATTACAGTGCAGATTGCGGTAAAAAGGGAAACAAACATAAATCTGGAGAGCGACATTTCAGAACTTAAACATCAATCTAGAATGGAGCTGCGGTTGTTAAACTTGGATCGGAAGTTGTTACTTATTATGTAATTGTGTCTCTACTTTCAGTTTCCATAGTTGGCTGGCAACACACAGAAACATGGGTCTCAATCGAAGTCTTTCAAGATTTAAATCAATTCCATTCATGCCAAATATTTTCCAATGTTGAACCTAACATATTATGAGAGAAAAATAAATAAATTACATTGCGAAAGACTGAAAATACCTACTCAGAATTCATGTAATGAGTTTTTCCTTCTGTGCACGGTTGATGTATTTATTAAGTTGAGACCCGCAAGCTGCATATGGCAACCAATAAGAACATAGAAACTCTTGTAGGCACACTCCTTACCATGTTCCCTTTCTTGCTCCAGCACGCAATTTTTTTCTTGAAATCCTGGTTGGAAAGTTAATCTGATAGCATTGTTTTAACACAAAATTTGATACAATTTGTTACTAGCAACACACATAAACATTCTGCTTGATGATGCATAGTCTAGTGACATGTGTATGTAAATCAAACTGACAACTCAAGATAGAGAGTGCTAATTTTGCTTGTTCTAAGCATATATATACATGTATTTTATATCTGCTATAAGTTTAAAAAAGCTGAACCAGCCAAGGGGAAAAACAGGGAATACATGCAGATCAGAACATGTAGATGAATAGATCACCAGAGCGCTGCTCGATTGATTCGATTTCTCACCTCTGTATTCGGAGCTGCAGAGTTCCTTGAATTATTTTTCTCCACAAGGATTCCTCAAGCAATTAAGTGAGGCCAGCATAACCAAAATGGAGTATATAAGAGGTTTTGTAGTATAAGAATATAACTCCATTTATCTTTGTTCACTCTAGAAGTTCTATAGTATAAGAATATCACTCCATTTATCTTTTTTTAGTATAACAAAAATGGAGCCACACAAATTAATTCTTGCAAAGGGGAAATGACCCATAACCTGAAGATTGGGAAATCAGAAGAAACAATTCGTCTACAGCTTGTGATCTATAATCTGACCACTGTGATTTCAGCCAAGGAGAGTGATGCTTCCAGTTTCCATCGAGTGTGACAATCTGGAAAAACTAAACATGTAAATACGTGTTTCATCTGTATATTCATACATATCAGTAGGGATATCATACTATTTTTGCACCTACCAGGGAAAGGAATCAGATTTAAGCAGACAACTAAATATGGAACATGTTGTTAGTTGTGGATGATAGAGTTGAACTTGATTAAATTAAAATTTATTTCAAAAAGATGGTGAGGTGCAAAATCACAATGATATCAAGTGATGCATATTTATTGTCCAACTAATGTGGAACAGATTTCTCTTCTTCAATTTCAATCCCCTGAAAATAATCACATCTAACCACCCCATTCTACTGGCTTGATAATAGGCAGGCATAGAACAGATCCCAAAAGAGCAATTTCAGAGAGAAACGAAAAGAGTAAATACCTTGAAAGATTGTTTGGACCTTTCTCCATCTTATTCTAGAAAGGCAACATGATTTTATAATTCTGAAGTAAAAAAGGAACATTGGTAGCCGCTGGACCAAAGTAGCTCACGCCAAGTTGTCAAGCGTGGCTCTTCACTCAAGCTGTAAAAAACAGAACAAAAAGATGAGAAATCCCAAAAGAGAGAAGACAATAGGAAGCAAAACATGGTCGAGCCCGCCGGCAGATACCTCTTGATATGGCCGTCCCCCAGCCGGCGAGCCTTCCCCAACCGCAACCCTGCCCACATCTGCCGCTCCTTCAAACCCTGCTACTTCCGCCAGCAGCAGCTGTGCCCTTCATGGCCTCCAACTATTCTGCCCTGGCCCGACCAAGCCACCGTCATGGGCCCTAACTTCCCTTGGGTTCTTCTTCTTCTGATTTTCTTTTTGGATATTTGCTTGACTTTTCTCCCTCTTCCGGTCTTCAGATCCTCCTTCCACGGAGCCGATGGAGACCGAGGCCACCCGCGAGGAGAACGCGCGCGGCGATACTGTTGATGCTGCCGCCACCGAAGAGGAGGCCGGCGCTGATGATCCCGCCGGCAAAGAGGCCGCCAAGGCTGCTGGCGCAGGAGCTGGCGAGGGGTCCGGCGATCGTACTGACGACCCTGGGGCCGCAGAAGCACAAGGCGCTACGCCGACCGCCGACCCCTCCGCCGCTAACGCAGCGCCAGGCTCCGAAGAGCCCCAGCCCGGCGCCTACTTGAAGGCCGGCGACGGTATCTTCATCAAGCTCCCCTGGGCTTCGAGCTCCAGGGCGCTGGTCGAAGGAGAAGTTTTTGATGGAGAAGTGCTTGCCTCCGCTGGGTTGACAATGGTTGACGCGCCAAGCAGCAGCAGCGGTGAGCCTGAGGAGGAACAGCTGCTGCGGAGGCTGCTGTCACTCTACCGCGCCCGACAAGCCAAACTGGAGTCCCGGGAAGCGCTTGTCGCGCAGGCGGGAGTGGACATTGAGAAGCATGCGGAGGAGCTCCAGAGCCGCAACCAGGAAGCCCTCCGGTCCATTGCGGAGGAGAGGGCGCAGCTTGTTGAGGCGCGGAAGGCCTTCCTCCTCGAGAAGGCTGAAGCCGAAGAGCAATAGCGGCTTGCCGCCGAGGAGCTGTCCGTGCGGGAAGGCGAGTTGACGCGGCGGAAGGTCAATCTGGACAGCTATGAGGAGGAGCTTGCCGCGCGCGAGCAAACACTTGGCGGGGCTCTCAAGGAGGCAAAGGATGCTGCCGTAGCTGCTGAGGCCGCCAAGAAGGAGCTGGAAGTGAAAGTGACGCAGCTAGAGGCCGATCTGAAGGCGAGGAATGAAGAGCTTGCTGCGCTCCAACGCGAGCGCGAGAAGGACGCCCTCGCCCACGGCGAGCTGCAGCGTCGTCTCCTCGAGAGGGGCAAAGAGCTGAGCGCCGCCAAGGACTCCAATGCCGATCTCGAGTTAAAGCTGGCTACGCTGACTGAGACGCTAGACGGCGCCAAGAAGCGGGAGGAGGCCTTGAAGGAGGAGATCAAGGCCAACGAGGCGCTGCTGACGAGGGCCGCCGAAACCCAGAACACCTTCAGGGATACTGTGGAGCTCTGGACGGAGGGCCTCGTGAACATCGCCGCGGTCATTGATGAGGAGCTGGCGCAGCTGGAAATGGAGGGCTTCAGGTACTCTTCTGATGAGAACCTCCAGCCCAGCGCCAAGCTCACTCTGTTCTTCAAGGGCGTGGCGACGGCCCTCCAGCAACTCCGAGAAAGGATCCCAAAGCAGCTGACCGACGAGTCGCGCATGATCTGCGCCAGAGTTCTGGAGAAGGTGTTGGTGAAGGTGGCCTTCCGCAACCCAGGCCTCAACCTCACCAACGTCCTCAAGAAGCTGCCGGCGGGTGCTGATCTTGAAGAGCTCAAAGCCCTTGTCGCACCCATTGTGGACAAGGTGAATGAAGTCAGGAGGGTTGATGGTGGCCGCGTAGATTAGGCCGCCTGTTTTCTCCTTTTCTTGCCGCTGCTAGACATGTTACGGGAACAATCTATTAGAGCGTGGCAAGTTATCTTTGTAATATAACTTTTATTTTGGGTATTAATTGCTATGTTATTTCCTTTACTTGGTTCCTTCCTTTGTATGTTTTTACCCTACGCTTTTAGGGAACTTGCCGGCGCAGGCACCTTTGCCGCGAGAGCTGAGTGCGGAACATCAGCAGCCTGCTGGCGGTGTTGCTTCCGGCAAGAAACCTTGTCGCAACTAGTTGCAGCACACTTAAGTTGTTGAGCGGACTCGAAACAAAGCAAGGGCGCAACTAGCTACGAGTTGGTTCCTCCGCCCACAGGTTTTCCATATAAAGCACGGTCGTTCAAGAAAGATAACTTAAAAAAATTTAAAACTGGTTGTGCTCAAACTTTGGCAACTTAGCTTTTCTGTCGTTTGCGTCCCGGCAAGGTGATACTTTCTTGAACGACGCCTAGTCCACACCATTATCTTCTCCTTCCCCCCTGGTGAACTTGTGGGCGAGGGGACCTTCCTTTTTGTTGAAAAAAGAAAGAAGAGAAAATAAAGATATGGAGCCTTAAGGCTCGTTATTGCTTACCGGGGGCTGGTGCTGCACAAAGTGTCAGATAACACATGCAAAAAATAGAAAGCATGAAATTGACAAGATTTGCGGAGCACATGAGCTTTATTTATGCACGGGATCTGCGCCCGGCTTTGTACAAAGGGTTACATGAAACAGCGGCAAGGCTTGTACAAAAGGTGGTTGCCGGAACAGGTTCCGGCAACCGCGCCTTATGGGTAAAACTTACGAAGATGCTCAATGTTCCAGGAGTTGCTCACCGGAAAACCATCTTCGGTCTCAAGGCAGACAACGCCAGGCCTAGTGACTCGTTTCACCCGATAAGGGCCTTCCCACTTCGGCGTCAACTTGTTGGAATTCTTGGCGGACTGAACGCGCCGAAGAACAAGGTCGCCTTCCTCGAGACTTCTGGCTTTAACTTTGCGGCTGTGGTAGCGGCGCAAAGCTTGCTGGTATCGAGCAGCTCGAACAGCAGCCTGAAGACGATCCTCCTCAAGGAGCAGTGCGTCATCTTGTCGCAGCTGCTCTTGCTCAAGCTCATCATAAGCGAGTACTCGAGGCGATCCATATACGAGTTCCGTGGGGAGAACTACTTCTGCTCCGTAGACCAGAGCGAAAGGTGTCTGGCCAGTGGCTCGATTTGGCGTCGTCCTGATCGACCAAAGAACCATCGACAACTCCTCGATCCAGTTCTTTCCGCACTTGTGCAGCCTGTCGAAAGTTCTGGTCTTGAGCCCACGAAGCACTTCAGCGTTTGCCCTCTCCGCTTGATCGTTGCTTCTCGGGTGAGCAACAGAAGTGAAGCAGACCTTGGCGCCAAGATCTTGGACGTACTGCCTGAAGGTGCGGCTCGTGAATTGCGTGCCGTTGTCGGTGATGATTCTGTTAGGGACTCCGAAACGGCAAACAATCGACCTGAAGAACTTGACTGCTGACTGTGCTGTCACCTTCCTCACTGCTTCCACTTCCGGCCACTTTGTGAACTTGTCGATTGCAACATACAAGTACTCAAAGCCCCCGACAGCTCGGGGAAAGGGGCCGAGGATATCGAGCCCCCAGACCGAAAATGGCCAGGATAAAGGGATCGTCTGGAGAGCTTGAGCTGGCTGGTGTATCTGCTTGGAATGGAACTGGCACGCTTCACACTTGGTTACTTGTGCAGTTGCATCCTGGAGGCTGTTGGCCAAAAGAAACCTTGCCGGAATGCTTTGCCGACAAGTGCTCTTGCGCCAATGTGGTGGCCACATATGCCTCCATGTATCTCTGCCAACAGCTTTTGTCCATCTTCCCGGTGGATACACTTCAATTTCACACCGTTGAATCTTCTTCTGTATAGTGTGTCGTCGACAAACTGGTACATACTTGATTGCCGGGCTACTCTCTCCGCTTCTTCTTGCTCTTCGGGAAGTTCTCCTATCTGAAGGAAATGGACAATCTGTTGCGCCCATGCTGGAGCTTGCGGCTTGACAACAAGGACTAAAGGCACATATGCTGCTGCGGGAACATCTGCTTCTACGGCAAGAACCCGCGGCTCAGCCGGAGCTTGATGTTCCCCGGCAAGCTTGCCGGAGCAAAACTTGTCGGGGGCGTCTGCTTCAACGGAACAAACCCTAGGGCTTGTCGGAGCAAACTGCTCCTCAACACCCTTGGTGTTGATCTTGGGGACCTTCTTGGCGGCGGCTTCGGGGAGCTCTGCCGGAAAGTAGTCACCGGAAACCAACTTCCTCTTCTTGTTCTGTCCAGTTGATGGTGTTACAGATGGTTGAGTCAGCTTGAGCACAAAGATCCCCGATTTCACAGATAACTTAAGTGCGGCGCACTTTGACAGGCCATCTCAATGTCGTTCTGAGCTCTCGGGACATGCTCCATTTGTAGGCCGTCAAAGTGTTCTTCCAACTTTCTCACTTCATCAATGTAAGCTTCCATCAAAGTGTTCACTTGGCGGACGACAAGCTGCGAGTCAACCCTGACAATGAGCTTCTTGATCCCAAGGTCTGCAGCGATCCTGAGTCCGGCAAGCAAACCTTCATACTCTGCAGTATTGTTTGTTGCTTGCTCCTTGGGAAAGTGCATCTGGACTACGTACTTGAGATGCTCTCCGGTGGGTGCGACAAGTAGCACGCCCGCACCGGCGTCTTGCAGTGAGAAGGCACCGTCAAAGTACATCAACCACTCTTTGCTTGCCTCCTTGACAGGGATGCTCGTTTCTGGAATTTCTTCATCTGGTGTTGGCGTCCATTCTGCTATAAATTCTGCCAATGCTCTGCTTTGGATAGTTGAAGTGCTCTCAAACTTGAGGCCAAAGCTTGACAGTTCCAGTGCCCACTCGACAATCCTGCCTGTTGCTTCTGGATTCTGCAGTATCCTCTTCAGCGGAAAGCGAGTGACAACTGTGATCTCATGTGCTTGGAAGTAATGGCGCAACTTTCTCGAGGCCATGAGAAGGCCGAAAAGCAATTTCTGCACACCAGAGTACCTTGACCTAGCCCCCTGCAGAAGGGAACTGACAAAGTAAACTGGGCGCTGCACCATTTTCTTCTGCACCTCCTGTGTCTGTGCAGACCCATCCTTGTCGGGACCAGAGCTTGTCGGGGAAGCCCCCTGCCTATCGCTAGATGCACTTGCCGTGGTTGCCGGCTCATCATCTGCCTCCCTCTCCGCTACTAACGCAGCACTAACCACTTGATTGGTTGCCGCTAGATACAGTAACAACTTCTCTTGTGGTTTAGGTGCGATAAGTATTGGAGTGGAGGACAGGTATCTCTTCAAGTCCTGCAGCGCAGCCTCCGCTTCCGGAGTCCATTTCATTGGACCTGCCTTTTTCAATATTTTGAAAAATGGCAGGGCGCGCTCAGCAGACTTGGAGATAAACCTGCTGAGAGCAGCCACACAGCCGGCAAGCCTTCGCACATCCTTGACGCGCTTCGGTGCTTCAATCTGCTCAATGGCCTTGATCTTGTCGGGGTTGGCTTCAATTCCCCGCTGAGACACGAAGAACCCGAGAAGCTTGCCGGAGGGAACTCCAAACACACACTTCTCGGGGTTAAGCTTGAGGTTGATCTTGCGCAGATTTATGAAAGTTTCATCCAAATCCTGAATCAGAGTTGCCCTATCCTTGCTCTTGACCACTATGTCATCCATGTAGGCTTCCACATTTCTGTGTAACTGTGGTTCAAAAGCATGACTGACTACTCTTGCAAATGTTGAACCAGCATTCTTCAAACCGAAAGGCATCCGTACGAAACAGTACGTGTCACAAGGAGTGATGAATGCGGTCTTCTCCTCATCCTCTTCTGCCATGAAGATCTGATGGTATCCTGAGTATGCATCAAGAAATGAAAGCAGATCACATCTGGCCGTGGAGTCAACAATCTGGTCAATGCGCGGAAGGGAAATGGGTCTTTGGGACAAGCTTTATTAACATCGGTAAAGTCAATACAAAGCCTCCATTTCCCGTTTGCTTTGCGCACGACTACAGGATTGGCCAACCACGTAGGATGGAGCACTCCTCTGACAAGGCCTGCTGCTTCCAACTTCTTGATCTCTTCTGCAATGAATTCTTGGCGCTCCACTGCTTGTTTCCTGACTTTCTGCTTGATAGGCCGCGCGTGAGGACAAACGGCAAGATGGTGCTCAATTACTTTCCTGGGAACACCGGGGATGTCAGACGGTTGCCACGCAAACACGTCAACGTTCGCCCGCAGGAAAGCAACGAGCGCGCTTTCCTATTTGGGGTCGAGCGTGGCACTGATGGTGAAGGTACCACCAGTGCCGTCCTCCTTGGCGGACACCTTCTTGGTCTCTGGCGGAGCTGCCTTCGTCTTCTTACACTTGCCGGTGGAGCTCGATGGTGCGTCCTCGATGGTAGCGCAGCACTCCGAAGAGGTGCGCTTGCCGGAGTGGGCATCAGAGCTCTTGCCGGACTTGGTCTTCTTCTTCCCCCCGGGAGCTTCAGCGGCAAGTGGCTTGCGATCCGCTGCGGCTGCTGCTTCCCGGTAAATCTTGTCGGTACAAATAAGAGCATCTTTCCTGTCGCCAGGGACAGAGATGATACTTATCGGACCTGGCATCTTGAGCACGTTGTAGGCATAGTGAGAGGATGCCATGAACTTGGCGAGTGTTGGACGACCGAGTATCCCATTGTAGGGTAATGGGAAATCAGCGACGTCAAAAGTGACCCTCTCTGTCCTGAAATTCAATTCGCTGCCAAACATCACCGGTAACGTGATCTTCCCCTTCGACTTGCTCCTTCCCTGGTTAATTCCTTGGAACGTGCCGGTCTCCTCGAGCTTGCTGTCGGGGATCTGGAGTTTCTGGAGTACCGTGGAGGAGATCAGATTCAAGCCGGCCCCGCCGTCAACTAGCATCTTTGTGACTTTGAGGTTGAGGATAGTTGGTGAAACCAACATCGGCAAGCACCCGACCGCAGTTATGCGATCGGGGTGGTCCTCAATATCAAAGATGATAGGCGTGCTGGACCACTTCAGAGGCTTGCGTGACTCAACTAGTGGTTCTGCTGCATTAACTTCTCGCACCCACTGTTTGAGCTGGCGGTGCGAAGTATGCAGAGAAGCACCACCGTCAACGCACAGAACCTCTGTGGCTTTCTGAAACTCCTGCTCGTCGGCCTCATCTTCGTCCATCTCTTCATCATCGTCTTCGTCTTCATCCTTGTCGCGGCCGCGGGGAGGTCTGTCTCCTTGCCGCTGCTTGGCCTTGCCGCGGCGTCCTCCCCGGCCGGGACGCTTCTTGCCGGATCCTCCAGTACCTTCCTGGGCCTTCTCCTTGTCGCGTCGCTCGTACTCAGCTTTCTGCTGTTCGACAAGCTGCTCAACCTTCTTGCAACTCTGGAGATCATGGCCCTTGGTGTGGTGGATCTTGCAGTACTGCTTGTCGGAGCCGCCCTGCTTGTTGGCGGCCGCCACAGGTTCTGCTTCCTTGGCGCCACCTCCGTTGCCGGACTGCTCAACAGCTAGCACATCTTTGCCTTTCCTTCTCCTGTTATTCCACCGCCGGTTTTTCTTTGCCGGGGCTGCATCTTCACTGTTAGATCCTCCTGCTCTTGTGTTCTCTCCGGGGAGTTTCCTCCCCTCCTCAGCACGTGCACACTTGTCGGCCAGGGCGTATAGCTCACTGACGTCTCTAATTTTGCACATCGCCATCTCCTCCCGCATCCTGCGGTTACGCACGTTCTGATGGAACACGCTGATGACCGCGGCAGGGTGGACATCTGGGATGTTGCGCTGCACTTGGCTGAACCTTTGAATGTACTTGCGCAAGGGCTCTCCTTCCTTCTGGGCGAGCAGATGAAGATCGCTCTCCTGGCCATGGGGCTTGTGGCCGCCTGTAAAGGCGCCGACAAACTGATGACACAGATCCGCCCATGAGAAGATGGAGTTGTCCGGCAAGTGCATGAGCCAGGATCTGACATTGGGCTTGAGCACCAGTGGGAAGTAGTTGGCAAGGATCTTGTCGTCGCGCCCCCCAGTAGCTTGCACCGCGATGGTGTAGATGCCGAGGAACTCCGACGGGTGCAACCTGCCATCGTACTTCTCTGGTACGTCGGGTTTGAAGTTCTTTGTACTGGGCCACTGGACTTGCCGCAGCTCACGAGTGAATGTAGGGCAACCTACCGCGTACGGCAAGTCGCCTAGTTCCCCTGGCGCATGCATATCAACAGTGGGCCCAGCGCGCTGGTCTGACTGACGCCGCGCTTCTCTTCGGCGCTCGATGCGAGTGCGAGCGTCTTCTTGTTGTCGTTCTTGAAGAACTTGGCGCTGATCACGATGAGCTCGTGGGTCCGATGACGCTGTGGAATTAGTGTCGAAGTTGACCCGGTGAGTCGGCGATCTTGGCCTTCGGGGTGGGGAGTGCACGGTGGTTGCACCCCCACTGGTCTTGTCGCCATCGACTCGCGTCCGGCAATCTTGCCGCGGCTGCGACGCATTCGGCTACCGTGGAGTGTCGCCGTTGGCGAAGCCGATGAGGCTCTGAATGGTGGCCCTCCAATCATCGATCTTGTCCGCCGTTGGAGGGTAGTCCAGGAGCAGTTGGGCTCGAGCCAACGCTTCTTCTGGGGTCTTCGGTGGCAGTGGCGAACGGTGCGAGGAGCGGGATATGCTCGGACTTCTAACTATGTTAGAAGGAGCAGGATCTCGTCCAGGCGACCGTGTCTTGCTCGTGCCAGCAGGTTGGCGTGCATGCTGGTCTTGAGCATCTCGAGATTCGCCAGCTCGATTTTGGTCCAACGAGCGTATGGTACCGCGAGTACCATGACGTTGTTGACCCCGCACCTCCTGAGACGGGCGCGGTGCATGTACGGACGCCGAGGTTTGCGCAGCCTTGTCCTTGGACGTGGCGGCAGCGTGAGCTCCCTCGTCGACGCCCGTTCCTCCGCCGACGTCTACCCCACCACCCGTTTGCTCCGGTGGCGGTGGGATCGACGTGGACGGAACTGCCACCTCCGAAGCCTTCTTCTTCGGTGGCATGTCGATGAAGATGATGAAACAGATGGAGATTTGGCTCGCGTGAACGCCGGATCGGGTTCACACAACCTCGACTTCCCCTACCTGGCGCGCCAAAGATGTCGTCGGAAACGAACACCTATGGGGCAGGGCCCCTTTCGGTCCGGCAAGGAGCGGAGATCGCACGAAGAGCGGATCGAGGCGAGGCACGCGAGCGATTTTACCCAGCTTTGGAGCTCTCCGGAGAGATAATACTCCTACTGCTGCTTTGTGGTTGTATTGAGCTCTTGCTTGAGAGCGTGAGCGTTCTCTGGTTTTGAATGAGTCGAACCCCCCTACGTTGCGCATGGGCCTCCTTTTATAGGCTCAAGGGGTCACCGACAGGTGGCAATGCATGCAGGGGTAAAAGTGCAAAAAGAGCTGCGGTTGGTACAACTACCTCTACAGTGCATCCTACCTAACTTTGACGGCAGGGGACAAGGGCATTAAATGCCCGTCCGCGTCGCCCAAACAGTGTATAAAAGCGACCGTTAGGGGCGCCACCGCATGCCACGACGGCAATCTTGTCATCTCTGCTTGCCACCTCGCACCGCTTGGCTGCACAGCCTCTCGCCACGTGCGCTTGGAACGGTCCTGTGGCGACACGTCGTCGGATGCGCTGGAGCGTGGGCACAGAGTGGTGGCTTCCCCGCGGCAAACGCCTTGCCGCGGTCGTTGTCTTGTCGCGGCCGGAAGCTTGTTGCTCGCCGGGTCTAGCCGGGACGCGCGGCGCGTCGCGGCAAGTTCCTTGAGATGCCTTGGTTGGCCTTCCGGCAAGCTCCTCTTGCCGGGGCTTTGACCTTCCCGGCAAGCTCCTCTTGCCGGGGCCTTGTCTTCTTGGCTTGAACACTTTGTTCTTGAATGGCTCCAATAGGAACCACGGAGGACCTTGGCGGGAACCCGGCAAGCCTTGCCGCGGGGTGCTGCGACTGCCCGTGCACAAGTTCGGGATACTAAGGTACCCCTACTTTAGTACACCGACACAAAGTTTCATTCCAGTCCGAGAACTTATATTTCTGCACAAAAATGACACCATGGTAGATCTGCTGAAAACAGCATCAGTCCAAGTTAGTTTCATTCAAATCATGCAAATTAGGGTCCAAAACAAGAGAAAAATCATTAGGAAAAATAGATACGACGGAGACGTATCATTCGACTACATCAACCGCGTTGTGAAACGCTTCCGCTTACAGTCTACGAGGGTACATAGACACACACTCCCTCTCGTTGCTATGCATCTCCATGGGTAGATCATTGCGTGTGCGTAGAATTTTTTTTGTTTTCCATGCAACGATTCCCAACAGTGGCATCATGAGCCAGGTCTATGCGTAGATAATATGCACGAGTAAAACACAAAGAGTTGTGGGCGGTGATAGTCATACTGATTACCACCAACGTCTTATTTTGATTTGGCGGTATTGTAGGATGAAACGGCCCAGACCAGCCTTACATGTCCACGCACTTGAGACCGGTTCCACCGACAGACATGCAACTAGTTTTGCATAAAGGTGGCTGGCAGGTGTCTGTTTCTCCTACTTTAGTTGGATCAAATTTGACTGCAACCGGTCCTTGAAGAAGGTTAAAACAACAAACTTGATGAATCACCGTTGTGGTTTAATGTGTAGGTAAGAACGGTTCTTGCTCGAAGCCCATAGCAGGGATACGTCCATTTTGCATCATGTTTATCTACTGTTATTTATAATGTTTTATGCATAATAATACTTTTGGAGTAATTATAATGCCTTTTCTCTCATAATATGCAAGGTTCACACAAAGAGGGAGAATTCTGGCAGCTAGAAATCTGGACCTGAAAATGCTACATCAGGCTGCCTATTCTGCACAACTCCAAATGAGCTGAAACTTCACGAGGACAATACATTTGAAATAAGTAAGAAATACTAGAGCAAATAACTATCGAGGGGGGCCACCTGGTGAGCACAAGACGGGCGCGCTAGGCCCCCCCAGGCGCGCCCTGGTGGGTTGTGCTCAGCCCAGCCCACCTCCGGTGCCCATCTTCTGGTATATAATTCATTTTGACCTATAAAAATAAGGGAAGGACTTTCGGGACAAAGCGCCGCCATCTCGAGGCGGAACTTGGGCAGGAGCACTTCTGCCCTCCGGCGAACCGATCCTGCCGGGGGAACTTCCCTCCTGGAGGGGGAAATCATCGTCATCATCATCACCAACAACTCTCCCATCTTGGGGAGGGCAATCTCCATCAACATCTTTAAAACACCATCTCCTCTCAAACCCTAGTTCATCTCTTATGTTCAATCTTTGTACCAGAACTATAGATTGGTACTTGTGGGTGAATAGTGGTGTTGATTACATCTTGTAGTTGATTACTATATGGTTTATTTGGTGGAAGATTATATGTTCAGATCCAATATGATATTTAATACCCCTCTGATCTTGAGCATGATTATCATTTGTGAGTAGTTACTTTTGTTCTTGAGGTCACGGGAAAAATCTTGTTGCAATTAATCATGTGAAGTTGATATGTGTTCGATATTTTGATGGTATGTATGTTGTGATTCCCTTAGTAGTGTCATGTGAACGTCGACTACATGACACGACACCTTCGTGTTCAACACACGTATGGTTGGGGAAGACGTCTCCTCCTTCTTGATCCAGCAAGGGGGAGGGAGAGGTTGATGGAGATCCAGCAGCACGACGACGTGGTGGTGGAAGTAGCGGCGATCTCGGTAGGGCTTCGCCAAGCTCTACGAGAGGGAGAGGTGTTGCGGAGGGAGAGGGAGGCGCCAGGAGCAGGGGTGCGCAGCCTTCCCTCTCCTCCTCTTTATATAGGGGCCCTGGGGAGGCACCGGCCCCCTAGAGATCCCATATCAAGGGGGAAGCGGCGGCCAAGGGGGGGACTTGCCCCCCAAGTCAAGTGGGCCTCCCCCACCCCTAGGGTTCCCAACCCTAGGCGCACGGAAGGCCCAAGGGGGGCGCACCAGCCCACCAGGGGTTGGTTCCCTTCCCCACTTCAGCCCCACTAGTAGAAAAAGGGTCAAACGTGCAGCACATTAGTGCCGGTTTGTATTAGAGCCGACACTAATGTATACATTAGTGCCGGTTCTAACGGCTAGCTGGGCCGCTCTTATTAGTACCGGTTCGTGGCTAACCTTTAGCACCGGTTCATGCCACGAACCGGTACTAATGAGGGTGGTGTTGGAAATATGCCCTAGAGGCAATAATAAAAGTGTTATTATTATATTTCTTTGTTCATGATAATAGTCTTTTATTCATGCTATAACTGTATTATCCGGAAATCGTAATACACGTGTGAATACACAGACCACAATATGTCCCTAATGAGCCTCTAGTTGACTAGCTCGTTGTGATCAACAGATAGTCATGGTCTCCTGGCTATGGACATTGGATGTCGTTGATAACGGGATCACATCATTAGGAGAATGATGTGATGGACAAGACCCAATCCTAAGCATAGCACAAAGATCGTGTAGTTCGTATGCTAAAGCTTTTCTAATGTCAAGTATTTTTTCCTTAGACCATGAGATTGTGCAACTCCCGGATACCGTAGGAATACTTTGGGTGTATCAAACGTCACAACATAACTGGGTGGCTATAAAGGTGCATTACAGGTATCTCCGAAAGTGTCTGTTGGGTTGGCACGAATCGAGACTGGGATTTGTCACTCCATGTAAATGGAGAGGTATCTCTGGGCCCACTCGGTAGGACATCATCATAATGTGCACAATGTGACCAAGGGGTTGATCACGGGATGATGTGTTACGGAACGAGTAAAGAGACTTGCCGGTAACGAGATTGAACAAGGTATCGGTATACCGACGATCGAATCTCGGGCAAGTATAATACCGCTAGACAAAGGGAATTGTATACGGGATCGATTGAGTCCTTGACATCGTGGTTCATCCGATGAGATCATCGTGGAACATGTGGGAGCCAACATGGGTATCCAGATCCCGCTGTTGGTTATTGACCGGAGAACGTCTCGGTCATGTCTGCATGTCTCCCGAACCCGTAGGGTCTACACACTTAAGGTTCGATGACGCTAGGGTTATAAAGGAAGCTTGTATGTGGTTACCGAATGTTGTTCGGAGTCCCGGATGAGATCTTGGACGTCACGAGGAGTTCCAGAATGGTCCGGAGGTAAAGATTTATATATGGGAAGTCCTGTTTTGGTCACCGGAAAAGTTTCGGGCGATATCGGTAATGTACCGGGACCACCGGGAGGGTCCCGGGGGTCCACCAAGTGGGGCCACCTGCCCCAGAAGGCTGCGTGGGCCAAGTGTGGGAGGGGACCAGCCCCTAGGTGGGCTGGTGCGCCCCCCACAAGGGGTCCAAGGCGCAAGAGAGAGTGGGAGGGGGCAAACCCTAGTACAGATGGGCCTTAAGGCCCACCTAGTGGGCGCCTCCCCTCTCTCCCCCTCTTGGCCGCCCCCTCCAAGTCCCATCTAGGGCTGGCCGCACCCCTTGGGGTGGGAAACTCTAAAGGGGGCGCAGCCCCCCTTCCCCCTATATATACTTGAGGCATTGGAGCAGCCCAACACACGAGAACTTCTCCCTCTATTGGTGCAGCCCTGCCTCTCCTCCTCCTCCTCTCCCGTGGTGCTTGGCGAAGCCCTGCTGGATTGCCACGCTCCTCCACCACCACCACGCCATTGTGCTGCTGCTGGATGGAGTCTTCCTCAACCTCTCCCTCTCTCCTTGCTGGATCAAGGCGTGGGAGACGTCACCGGGCTGTACGTGTGTTGAACGCGGAGGTGCCGTCCGTTCGGCACTAGGATCTCCGGTGATTTGAATCACGACGAGTACGACTCCTTCAACCCCGTTCTCTTGAATGCTTCCGCTTAACGATCTACAAGGGTATGTAGATGCACTCTCCTTCCCCTCGTTGCTGGTTTCTCCATAGATAGATCTTGGTGACACGTAGGAAAATTTTGTATTTCTGCTACGTTCCCCAACAGTGGCATCATGAGCTAGGTCTATTGCGTAGATTCTTTGCACGAGTAGAACACAAAGTAGTTGTGGACGTTGATGTTGTTCAATATGCTTACCGTTACTAGTCCAATCTTGTTTCGACGGTATTGTGGGATGAAGCGGCCCGGACCGACCTTACACGTACTCTTACGTGAGACAGGTTCCACCGACTGACATGCACTTGGTGCATAAGGTGGCTAGCGGGTGCTAGTCTCTCCCACTTTAGTCGGAACGGATTCGATGAAAAGGGTCCTTATGAAGGGTAAATAGCAATTGGCATATCACGTTGTGGTTTTGCGTAGGTAAGAAACGTTCTTGCTAGAAACCCATAGCAGCCACGTAAAACATGCAAACAACAATTAGAGGACGTCTAACTTGTTTTTGCGGGGTATGCTATGTGATGTGATATGGCCAAGAAGAATGTGATGAATGATATGTGATGTATGAGATTGATCATGTTCTTGTAATAAGAATCACGACTTGCATGTCGATGAGTATGACAACCGGCAGGAGCCATAGGAGTTGTCTTTATTTATTGTATGACCTGCGTGTCATTGAAGAACGCCATGTAAACTACTTTACTTTATTGCTAAACGCGTTAGTCATAGAAGTAGAAGTAGTCGTTGGCGTGACAACTTCATGAAGACACGATGATGGAGATCATGATGATGGAGATCATGGTGTCATGCCGGTGACAAGATGATCATGGAGCCCCGAAGATGAAGATCAAAGGAGCTATATGATATTGGCCATATCATGTCACTACTCTATTTGATTGCATGTGATGTTTATCATGTTTATGCATCTTGTTTACTTAGAACGACGGTAGTAAATAAGATGATCCCTTACAACAACTTCAAGAAGTGTTCTCCCCTAACTGTGCACCGTTGCTACAGTTCGTCGCTTCTAAGCACCACGTGATGATCGGGTGTGATGGATTCTTACGTTCACATACAACGGGTGTAAGACAGATTTACACACGTGAAAACACTTAGGGTTAACTTGACGAGCCTAGCATGTACAGACATGGCCTCGGAACACGGAGACCGAAAGGTCGAGCATGAGTCGTATAGTAGATACGATCAACATGAAGATGTTCACCGATGATGACTAGTCCGTCTCACGTGATGATCGGACACGGCCTAGTTGACTCGGATCATGTAATCACTTAGATGACCAGAGGGATGTCTATCTGAGTGGGAGTTCATAAGATGAACTTAATTATCCTGAACATAGTCAAAAGACCTTTTGCAAATTATGTCGTAAGCTCGTGCTTTAGTTCCACTGTTTGGATATGTTCCTAGAGAAAATATAGTTGAAAGTTGATAGTAGCGATTATGCGATCAGTAGAAAGCTTATGTCCTTACTGCACCGCTCAGTGTGCTGAACCCCAAACGTCGTTTGTCGATGTTGCGAACATCGGACATACACGTTTTGATAACTACGTGATAGTTCAGTTAAATGGTTTAAGTAGAGGCACCAAAGACGTTTTTCGAAACATCGCGGAACATATGAGATGTTTCGAGGGCTGAAATTGGGATTTCAGGCTCGTGCCCACGTCAAGAGGTATGAGACCTCCGACGATTTTCTTAGCCTGCAAACTAAGGGAGAAAAGCTCAATCGTTGAGCTTGTGCTCAGATTGTCTGAGTGCAACAATCACTTGAATCGAGTGGGAGTTGATCTTCCATATGAGATAGTGATGTTTCTCCAAAGTCATTGCCACCAAGCTGATAGAGTTTTGTGATGAACTATAACATATCAGGGATAGATATGATGATCCTTGAGGTATTCACGATGTTTGACACCGCGAAAGTAGAAATCAAGAAGGAGCATCAATTGTTGATGGTTGGTGAAACCACTAGTTTCAAGAAGGGCAAGGGCAAGAAGGGATACTTCATGAAACGGCAAATCAGCTGCTGCTCTAGTGAAGAAACCCAAGGTTGAACCCAAACCTGAGACTAAGTGCTTCTGTGATAAGGGGAATAGTCACTAGAGCGGAATTACCCTAGATACTTGGTAGATGAGAAGGCTGGCAAGGTCGATAGAAGTATATTGGATATACATTATGTTAATGTGTACTTTACTAGTACTCCTAGTAGCACCAGGGTATTAAGATACCGGTGCAGTTGCTAAATGTTAGTAACTCGAAATAAAAGAGCTACGGAATAAACGGAGACTAGCTAAAGGTGAGCTGACGATATGTGTTAGAAGTGTTTCCAAGTTTGATGTGATCAAACATCGCACGCTCCCTCTACCATCAAGATTAGTATTAAACCTGAATAATTGTCATTTGGTGTTTGCGTTGAGCATAGACATGATTGGATTATGTCTATTGCAATACGGTTATTCATTTAAGGAGAATAATAGTTACTCTATTTATGTGAATAATACCTTCAGTGGTCTTGCACCTAATGGAATGGTTTATTGAATCTCGATCGTAGTGATACACATTTTCATGCCAAAAGATATAAGATAGTAATGATAGTACCACTTACTTGTGGCACTGCCATATAAGTCATATTGGTATAAAACGCATGAAGAAGCTCCATGTTGATGGATCTTTGGACTCACTCGTTTTTGAAAAGTTTGAGACATGCGAACCATGTCTATTGGTGTATACGCATGAAGAAACTCCATGCAGATGGATCGTTTGGACTCACTTGATTTTGAATCACTTGAGATATGCAAATCATACCACATGGGCAAGATGACTGAAAAGCCTCGTTTTCAGTAAGATGGAACAAGATAGCAACTTGTTGGAAGTAACACATTTTGATGTGTGCAGTCCAATGAGTGCTGAGGCATGCAGTGAATATCGTTATGTTCTTACTTCACATATGATTCGAGTAGATGTTGAGAATATTTACTTGATGAAACACAAAGTCTGAATTATTGAATGGTTCAAGTAATTTCAGAGTGAAGTAGAAGATCATTGTGACAAGAGGATAAAATGTCTATGATATGATCATAGAGATGAATATCTGAGTTACGAGTTTTGGCACACAATTAAGACATTGTGGAAATTGTTTCACAATTAATACCGCCTGGAACACCATAGTGTGATGGTGTGTCCGAACATCATAGTTGCATCCTATTGGATATGGTGCGTACCATGATGTCTATTATCGAATTACCACTATTGTTCATGGGTTAGGCATTAGATACAACCACATTCACTTTATATAGGGCACCACATAATTCCGTTGAGATGACACCGTATGAATTATGGTTTAGAGAAACCTAAGTTGTCGTTTCTTAAAGGTTTGGGGCTGCGACGCTTATGTGAAAAAGTTTCAGGTTGATAAGCTCGAACCCAAAGCGGATAAAATGCATCTTCATAGGACACCCAAAACAGTTGGGTATACCTCCTAATTCAAATCCAAAAGCAATAGGGATTGTTTCTTGAATCGGGTCCTTTCTCGAGGAAGTTTTTCTCGGAAAGTTGAGTGGGAGGATGGTGGAGAATTGATGAGGTTATTGAACCGTCACTTCAACAAGTGTGTAGCAGGGCACGGGAAGTTGTTCCTGTGACACCTACACCAATTGAAGTGGAAGCTTATGATAGTGATCATGAAGCTTCGGATCAAGTCACTACTGAACCTCGTAGGAAGACAAGGACGTGCACTGCTTCGGAGTGGTACGGTAATCCTGTCTTGAAGGTCATGTTGCTAGACAACAATGAACCTACGAGCTATGGAGAAGCGATGGTGGGCCCAAATTCCTACATATGGTTAGAAGCCATGAAATCCGAGATAGGATCCATGTATCATAACAAAGCATGGACTTTGGTGGACTTGCCCGATGATCGGCAAGCCATTGAGATAAATGGATCTTTAAGAAGAAGACGAACATGGACGGTAATGTCACCGTCCATGAAGCTCGACTTGTGGCGAAGAGTTTTTCACAAGTTCAAGGAGTTAACAACGATGAGATTTTCTCATCCGTAGCGATGCTTAAAGTCTGTCGGAATCACGTTAGCACAAGCTGCATTTATGAAATCTGGCAGATGGATGTCAAAACGAGTTTCCTTACCAGTCGTAAGGAAAGGTTGTATACGATACAATCAGAAAGGTTTTGTCGATCCTGAGGATGCTGAAAGGTATGCTGGCTCCAGCAATCCTTCTAAGGACTGGAGTAAGCATCTTGGAGTTGGAATGTATGCTTTGATGAGATGATCAAAGATTTTGGTGTACACAAAGTTTATGAGAAACTTGTATTTCCAAAGAAGTGAGTGGGAGCACTATAGATTTTCCGATGAGTATGTGTTGTTAACATGTTGTTGATCGGAAATGACGTAGGATTTCTGGAAAGCATATAGGGTTATTTGAAAAGTGTTTTTCAATGGAAAACCTGGATTAAGCTACTTGAACGTTGAGCATCAAGATCTATAAGGATGGATCAAAATGCTTAATGGTACTTTCAAATGAGCACATACCTTGACATGATCTTGAAGGTGTTCAAGATGGATCAGTCAAAGAAGAAGTTATTGCCTGAGTTGTAAGGTACGAAGTTAAGACTTAAAGCTCGACCATGGCATAATAGAGAGAAAGGACGAAGGTCGTCTCCTATACTTAAGACATAGGCTCTACAGTATGATATGCTGTGTACCGCACCTGAAGTGTGCCTTGCCATGAGTTAGTCAAGGGGTACAAGAGTGATCCAAGAATGGATCACAGACAGCGGTCAAAGTTATCCTTATTAACTAGTGGACTAAGGAATTTTCTCGATTATGGAGGTGGTAAAAGAGTTCGTCGTAAAGGTTACGTCGATGCAAGCTTAACACCTATCCGGATAGCTCTAAGTAGAGATACCGGATACGTATAATGGGGCAACAATTTAGAATAGCTCCAAGTGGAACAGTTATTTGGAATGGCTCCAAATAGAACGTGGTAGCTACATCTAGAAGATGACATAGAGATTTGTAAAGCACACACGGATCTGAAAGGTTCAGACCCGTTGACTAAAACCTCTCTCACAAGCAACATGATCAAACCCAAAACTCTTTGGATGTTGGTCACATGGTGATGTGACCTGTCAGTGTTAATCACATGGTGATGTGAACTAGATTACTGACTCTAGTGCAAGTGGGAGACTGTTGGAAATATGCCCTAGAGGCAATAATAAAAGTGTTATTATTATATTTCTTTGTTCATGATAATAGTCTTTTATTCATGCTATAACTGTATTATCCGGAAATCATAATACAGGTGTGAATACACATACCACAATATGTCCCTAGTGAGCCTCTAGTTGACTAGCTCGTTGTGATCAACAGATAGTCATGGTTTCCTGGCTATGGACATTGGATGTCGTTGATAACGGGATCACATCATTAGGAGAATGATGTGATGGACAAGACCCAATCCTAAGCATAGCACAAAGATCGTGTAGTTCGTATGCTAAAGCTTTTCTAATGTCAAGTATTTTTTCCTTAGACCATGAGATTGTGCAACTCCCGGATACCGTAGGAATGCTTTGGGTGTATCAAACGTCACAACGTAACTGGGTGGCTATAAAGGTGCATTACAGGTATCTCCGAAAGTGTCTGTTGGGTTGGCACGAATCGAGACTGGGATTTGTCACTCCGTGTAAATGGAGAGGTATCTCTGGGCCCACTCGGTAGGACATCATCATAATGTGCACAATGTGACCAAGGGGTTGATCACGGGATGATGTGTTACGGAACGAGTAAAGAGACTTGCCGGTAACGAGATTGAACAAGGTATCGGTATACCGACGATCGAATCTCGGGCAAGTATAATACCGCTAGACAAAGGGAATTGTATACGGGATCGATTGAGTCCTTGACATCGTGGTTCATCCGATGAGATCATCGTGGAACATGTGGGAGCCAACATGGGTATCCAGATCCCGCTGTTGGTTATTGACCGGAGAACGTCTCGGTCATGTCTGCATGTCTCCCGAACCCGTAGGGTCTACACACTTAAGGTTCGATGATGCTAGGGTTATAAAGGAAGCTTGTATGTGGTTACCGAATGTTGTTCGGAGTCCCGGATGAGATCTTGGACGTCACGAGGAGTTCCGGAATGGTCCGGAGGTAAAGATTTATATATGGGAAGTCCTGTTTTGGTCACCGGAAAAGTTTCGGGCGATATCGGTAATGTACCGGGACCACCAGGAGGGTCCTGAGGGTCCACCAAGTGGGGCCACCTGCCCCAGAAGGCTGCGTGGGCCAAGTGTGGGAGGGGACCAGCCCCTAGGTGGGCTGGTGCGCCGCCCACAAGGGGTCCAAGGCGCAAGAGAGAGTGGGAGGGGGCAAACCCTAGTACAGATGGGCCTTAAGGCCCACCTAGTGGGCACCTCCCCTCTCTCCCCCTCTTGGCCGCCCCCTCCAAGTCCCATCTAGGGCTGGCCGCACCCCTTGGGGTGGGAAACCCTAAAGGGGGCGCAGCCCCCTTCCCCCTATATATACTTGAGGCATTGGAGCAGCCCAACACACGAGAACTTCTCCCTCTATTGGTGCAGCCCTGCCTCTCCTCCTCCTCCTCTCTCGTGGTGCTTGGCGAAGCCCTGCTGGATTGCCACGCTCCTCCACCACCACCACGCCGTTGTGCTGCTGCTGGATGGAGTCTTCCTCAACCTCTCCCTCTCTCCTTGCTGGATCAAGGCGTGGGAGACGTCACCGGGCTGTACGTGTGTTGAACGCGGAGGTGCCGTCCGTTCGGCACTAGGATCTTCGGTGATTTGAATCACGATGAGTACGACTCCTTCAACCCCGTTCTCTTGAACGCTTCCGCTTAACGATCTACAAGGGTATGTAGATGCACTCTCCTTCCCCTCGTTGCTGGTTTCTCCATAGATAGATCTTGGTGACACGTAGGAAAATTTTGAATTTCTGCTACGTTCCCCAACAGGTGGTGGCAGGATGTTGTCAGTCTGGGCCCCCTCCAGCACCTTTAGTACCGGTTCGTGCCACGAACCGGTACTATAGGTCCTCCTGCATATAAACCCTTCGTCCAGCTCGCTCTGTTCTTCCCCCTTTCCCCTCTCCTCTCCTCTCTGTTCTTCCTCTTCTCCCCTCGAGCTCATCACACATTTTGCCCAAAATTTGTCAAGATTTGAAGGCCCCCATCCATTCAAGTGATCACAAAGGTTAGCAACTTTGTCCTTTCATCTCTCATTGCTAGATTAGCTCTTCCCATGCTTTGTATAGTTACTAATTTGTGAGTTTAGTAATTTGGGAGGAAATATATATATGTGCTAGTATTTGATTTATATGCAATTTGAGGTCAAAAATAACACTTAGTTTGCATATGTAGGTGTGGTTTACTTAGTGCCTTCTAAATCTCCGTCGTAACCACCGTCGATCGCCCGCATCGTCCCGTCACCGGCACCACCTTGTGGTGAGCCTCTTGTTCATGAAATTTTATATAAAAAATTGATGTTTGTGTGATTTGGATATATAGTTAATCATGTAATAATTATCTTACCCGTACGTTGTTTGTTATACATAGTGCCATGGTTTTGATATCCGTCCCCGTCGGCCCTCGTCCTTGTTATGATTCGGATGTGGTATATTCTCTTTTAAAACTATTTGTTGCATTTCGTGTTTATGACAAATTATGCCCATCAAGTTGACATAGATATTTTTATCTAGGAGGTATGTGAACCGGAAATTCCAACCGACCCTATTGTCGAGAGGTTAAATTTAGTTGAAAGAGAAAACGAGTACTTGAAAGAAAAATTGAAAAGAATTGAGGGGGAGAAGATGGAATTGGAGTTGCATGTTGCCGATGTCATCGATGATCACAAGATCAAGATGGAGAAAATGCGCTTGAAGAATAGAAAGATTAGAAAATATGCCATCGATAGTGAGGCTTGGTATCATTATGTTGTTGGATCAATTGTTACCTTAGTTGCGATCTTGATCGCATTTGTTGTTGCATTTAATTGCTTTAGCTAGAGAGTTATTTGTTTGTTGCATTTAAGTGTTGTATGAACTTTATTGTATGAGCTTGTATTAATTTGGTCTATTCGGTGTTGTGTAATGAAGATGAGCCGGCAATGGATGTACGATGACCGATGCTCTCCCCGGTTCGTTGAGGGCGTGCATACTTTTCTGCTTGTGGCTGAGGCAAACAAGCGGGCGGATGGTTTTATGCCTTGTCCATGTGCTGGCTGTAAGAATGGTCGCAATTACTCTACGTCAAGAACCATTCACGTCCACCTGTTTGAGTCCGGTTTCATGCCCCACTATAATGTTTGGACCAAGCATGGAGAAAGAGGGGTTATGATGGAAGACAATGAAGAAGAAGAGGACGACGACAGCTATCCTGGCCATGGGTTCCCTGAATACGATGATACAACAATGGGGGAAGAAGCTGAGCCGGTAATGCGGGAAGAAGCTGAGCCGACAATGCGGGAAGAAGCTGAAGAAGAGGCATCAAATGAGCCCGTTGATGATCTAGGTCGGGCCATTGCCGATGCAAATAGAAACTGCGCAAGTGATTTGGAGAAGAAGAAGTTGCAGTGCATGTTAGAGGATCACAAAAAATTGTTGTACCCGAATTGCGTAGGTGACAAGAAAGAGCTGGGCGCCACACTAGAATTGCTGCAATGGAAGGCAGAGAATGGTGTATCTGACAAGGGATTTGGAAAGTTGCTGGTAATGATAAAGGATATGCTTCCAAAGGACAACAAATTGCCCGAGAGTAGGTACGAAGCAAAGAAGGTTGTCTGCCCTCTAGGGTTAGAGGTGCAGAAGATACATGCATGCCCTAATGATTGCATCCTCTACCGCGGTGAGTACGAGGATTTGAACGCTTGCCCGGTATGTGGTGCATTGCGCTATAAGATCAGCCGCGATGAGCCTGGTGATGTCGAGGGCGAGCGCCCCAGGAAGAAGATTCCTGCCAAGGTGATGTGGTATTCTCCTATAATACCACGGTTGAAACGTTTGTTCCAAAACAAAGAGCATGCCAAGGCGATGCAATGGCACAGAGAAGACCGTAAGAAAGACGGAAAGTTGAGAGTACCCGCTGACGGGTCGCAGTGGAGAAAAATCGAAAGAAAGTACGGGGAGGAGTTTGCAGATGACGCAAGGAGTGTATGGTTTGGTCTAAGCGCAGATGGCATTAATCCTTTTGGGGAGCAGAGCAGCAACCATAGCACCTGGCCTGTGACTCTATGTTTGTATAACCTTCCTCCTTGGTTGTGCATGAAGCGGAAGTTCATTATGATGCCAGTGCTCATCCAAGGCCCTAAGCAACCCGGCAATGACATTGATGTGTACCTAAGGCCATTAGTTGAAGAACTCTTACAACTGTGGAATGGAACAGGTGTACGTGCGTGGGATGAGCACATGGGGGAAGAATTTGACCTAAAGGCGTTGCTGTTCGTGACCATCAATGATTGGCCTGCTCTCAGTAACCTTTCAGGACAGACAAACAAGGGATACCGCGGATGCACGCACTGTTTGGATGATACCGACAGTATATATTTGAATAGTTGTAAGAAGAATGTGTACCTGGGACATCGTCGATTTCTTCCGAGCAGGCATCCCGTAAGAAAGAAAGGCAAGCATTTCAAAGGTGAGGCGGATCACCGGACGAAGCCTCGCCACCGTACTGGTGCTGATGTACATGATATGGTCAAGGATTTGAAGGTGATATTTGGAAAGGGTCCTGGCGGACAACCTGTTCCGAAGGACGCGGACGGACGCGCACCCATGTGGAAGAAGAAATCTATATTTTGGGACCTGCCATATTGGAAAGACCTAGAGGTCCGCTCCGCAATCGACGTGATGCACGTGACGAAGAATCTTTGCGTGACCCTGCTTGGCTTCTTGGGCGTGTATGGGAAGACAAAAGATACACCTGAGGCACGGGAGGACCAGCAACGTATGCACGGAGAAGACGGCATACATCAGGGTCATGCAAGCTACGCTCTTACCAAAGAAGAGAAGGAAATCTTCTTTGAATGCCTGCTCAGTATTAAGGTACCGTCTGGCTTCTCGTCGAATATAAAGGGAATAATAAACATGGCAGAGAAAAAGTTCCAGAACCTAAAGTCTCATGACTGCCACGTGATTATGACGCAACTGCTTCCGGTTGCATTGAGGGGGCTTCTACCGGAAAACGTTCGATTAGCCATTGTGAAGCTATGTGCATTTCTCAATGCAATCTCTCAGAAGGTAATCGATCCAGAAATCATACCAAGGTTACAGAATGATTTGGTGCAATGTCTTGTCAGTTTCGAGTTGGTGTTCCCACCATCCTTCTTCAACATCATGACGCACGTCCTAGTTCACCTATGCGAAGAGATTAACGTTTTGGGTCCTGTATTTCTACACAATATGTTCCCCTTTGAGAGGTTCATGGGAGTCTTAAAGAAATATGTTCATAACTGTGCTAGGCCAGAAGGAAGCATCTCCAAGGGCCATCAAAATGAGGAGGTCATTGAGTTTTGTATTGACTTTATTCCTGACCTTAAGCCGATTGGTGTTCCTGAATCGCGACATAAGGGCAGACTGGATGGAAAAGGCACGCTAGGAGGGGAACAAATAATATGTATGGACGGACATTCTCTCACTGAAGCACACTACACAGTTCTACAGAATTCCACCTTGGTGGCTCCGTATATGGATGAACACAAGAATTTGCTACGCTCCAAACACCCGGAGCGGTCTGATGACTGGATTACACGTGAACAAACCAGGAGTTTCGCCAACTGGTTGCAGACACGTACCATGCATGACACCTCTATTGAAGATGACCTGTACTTGCTGTCCCAGTTACCATCTTCGAATATAATGACTTTCAAAGGGTACGAGATAAATGGTAATACATTTTACACGATCGCCCAAGATAAGAAGAGCACCAACCAAAACAGTGGTGTCCGCTTTGATGCAGAAACCAAGACGGGAAAGGAAACATATTATGGTTATATACAGGACATATGGGAACTTGACTATCGACGTGGTTTAAAGGTCCCTTTGTTTCGGTGCAAATGGGTCAATATGACACGAGGCGGGGTAACGGAAGACCCGCAGTACGGAATGACAACAGTGGATCTCAACAATCTTGCGTATGCAGACGAACCATTCGTCCTAGCCAATGATGTGGCACAGGTTTTCTATGTGAAGGACATGTCTACCAAGCCAAGAAAAAGAAAAGATAAGGAAGCGAATGCATCGTACGATGAGCCAAAGCGGCACATAGTTCTTTCTGGGAAGAGAAACATCGTGGGAGTGGATGACAAGACAGACAAGTCAGAAGATTATGAAAAGTTTGATGAAATTGCTCCATTCACAGTGAATATTGACCCGAGCATCCCGTTAAATGATGAAGATTTTCCATGGTTACGGCGCAAAGGGACACACGCGAAGAAAAAGTTTCACACCCAAAGATCTGGGATGTGATCGGCTTCACTATCATCACTTTCTTCTGTGTTTCACACCCAGGAGGGAATGTCTGTAATAGTTAGGGTAGTTATGTGTTTTGGCATTTGAAACGCGAAGAAATTTTATGTGCAAACAAATTCTTTTCATGCATTTACTGATTTTTTTTCCAGCTAAATGACCCTGAAATTGAAAAGCAATTCAAATGAACTCAGAAAAGGTTGAAAGTTGGCATGGTATCATAATTTCATACAAATAGCATGTGCAAGAAAGTAGAGAGGGTTACGGCAAAAACTGGATGCACTTCGTGTACAAAATGGACAATCTCTTTCGAAGTATCAGGGTTTCCGACGAAAACTGAACTGTTACAAAGGCATTTCATTTTTTAAATAACCTAAGCATTACTAAATTGAATATAATGATAAAACACACTAATATTAAACATAAGAAAAAAGAATCACTGAAAAAACTTTTTTCAAAGTTAAGTTATTCACAAACTAGTGATTCACACAAATTTCAAATAATTCAAAATTTAAACTATTCAAATTTGAAATCTACCGGCACTAACAGAAAGTTTGTAATTTTTTGTACCTAAAGCAAAAATATTCACAAAGAAACTCTAAATACAGCAAAAAACAACTCAAAAATAAATAAAACAAAAAAATAAAGCAAAAAAAATTAAGAAAAAAAAGCCCGCCTACTGGGCCAAAGCGGCCTGCATACGACTAGCGACACAACCTTTCGTTGGGCCAGGATGCAGGCCCGCGAAGGCCCAGTAGGCCCACAAGGCGAGGAGGACAGGTAGGCCCAGTAGGCCTGATTAGGAGAGGAGCTCGAGAGAGCTACCGCACTGGGGCTTATAAACCAGTGCGGTAGCCCCTCGACTAGCGAGGTGGGACTAAACTTCCGCACCGCACCTGCGCCAGCGCACCCCCTTTAGTACCGGGTCGTGGCACAAACCGGTACTAAAGGGGGGGCCTTTAGTACCGGTTTGTGCCACCACCCGGTACTAAAGGGGGTCGCTTTCCGCCGCTTGGCCTGGCCAAAACAGACCTTTAGTACCGGTTGGTGGCTCCAACCGGTACTAAAGGTGCCTTCTATATATACAACTGCTACGAAAATTTCAGTTTCCCTCTGTTTTCGTTCCTCTGTTCCGTCGTCTTCGTCGCCATCGCCGCCGCCCTCGATCGTCTCCGACGTCGCCGCTCGTCTCCGTCGCCGCCCCCGTCCCCGTCGCCGCCCCCGTCCCCGTCGCCGCCCTCGTCTCCGTCGCCGCCCCGGGCCCGTCCCGTCGCGCCGTCCCCGTCGCGCCGTCCCCGTCCCCGTCGCGCCGTCCCCGCCGTCGCCGCCCCGGCCGTCGCCTCGCCGTCGCCTCGCCGTCGCCTCCTCGCCGTCGCCTCGCCGTCGTCGTCGCCCGCTGTGAGTCCTCCAGCCCCGAGCCCGTACACACACACACACAAGCATGTTTAATTAGTTTAGATAATTAGTCTTTAATTAGTTTAGATTATTTAGATTATTATTTTGTATGTTTAATTAGTTTAGATAATTAGTGTTTAATTAGTTTAGATTATTTAGATTATTATTTTTTCACTATTATATATGTATGAATGCATGTTAGATGGATATAATTAGTGCTTAATCAGTTAGAAATTAGTGTTATATAGAAATGTTAGAAATTAGTGTTATATAGAAATGTTAGAAATGTTAGAAATTTTAGTGTTATTTAGATTATTTAGATTAGCATAATTAGTGTTATATAGAAATGTTAGAAATTTTAGTTATCAAAATCCAATCATTAAAAAAATGTTACTTTTTGCGGGCATATAGCTAGTATTTGTTCTCGACGATGCCCGGCCCGCATCCTCGCCGTCGACCCGTCCGCGACGACGTCCAGCCGACCCATGTCCGGGACTGGGCTCCGCCGGGCTGGCACTGGGAGGTGCTGCTTGGAGGGGCGCGCCGCTTGATGAGGAACCCGGCCGCGGGTCCCGTCGTCGACCCTGATCTCGTTTGGTGGCGTTCGCGTGGGCCAGTTTCGGTGCGGAGGGACCCGGCCCCGCCGGAGGTGGTACGTCGCCGTGTCAGGGAGGAGGACGAGCACGTCCATCGCTACATGGTTGCGTTAGAGGGCGGCAGGTTCTCCAATACGTGGCAGTATCTTCGGGGATCTCACTTCAGCTATGATCCTGTGAGGGTTCCTTCTCTTTGGGTGTCCACCGCCCGCGCCGGAGGAACCGCGAGTGTCCTAGATTCTTCTGTAGTATTCGATCTTTATTAGCTAATAGCCAGTGATGTACTATTCAATATTATATATTATTCGAGACGATGTATTCGAGATTATATCTATTATTCTAGACGATGTATTCGAGATTATATCTATTATTCGAGACGATGTAATTTGAATACTAAATTGTTTTATATTTCTTTTGGATTAGTTAAACAAAAGCTATGGCAGACAATACCGACAGAGAGGGAGAACAGACCATGTTCGATATGATACGCGGGCCAGATGATAATCAGAATGAAGAAGATTATGACGGCTCCGAATTTCTAAACAACACCGGAGAGGGTGATATGATATTCGATCGCGACGACGAAATTGATGAAGTCATGAACTATGATTATGACGATGACGAAGAACATGTTGATCCTGAAACAACAAACACCGGCGAGGTATATATATTTATATAAGCAGGCATCTGGTGATCATCACATGTTTTAAATGACTTGAAGATATATTAACGAATCGATCTTTGTTCTTTCAGCCATCCGGATCGAGCAAATCTTCAGGCAAAATGACGAAACGAGGCCCGAACAAAAAGTTGAAGCCGGGCGTAAAGTACAATATCGAGGCATGCGGCCCTACTGGCAAACCATTAGCGCCTAAGAAGATTGCGGACAAGTTCGTTCGTCAGTGCGGAGTTCTTGTGAAGGACCAACTCCCGATCAAACTTCAAGAATGGAGAGCGCCAGCAAAGCCACGTCCAGATGTTACTTTTGTCGACAAGAATCAAAAAGATCTGCTTTGGGATACTCTCATGGAACATTTCACCCTACCAGATCATTTCACAGAAGCAGATGTGCAGAAAGTCAAAGAGGCTGCTCTTAGGATGATGGCGATTGCATTCAAGAACTACAAGAATCGTGAATGGAACAAGTACGTCAAGGGAGGAAGGAAGACTCCAGTATTCAAGGGAACACTGGAGAACCAACGTGATCATTGGGACGATTTCGTGAAATTCAAGGATTCGGAATTAGCTAAGGAACGGTCGAGAATAAACAAGAAGAATGCCGAAAAAAGGATAAGTTCCATAAGCTGGGGCCAGGTGGCTATGCGGTGGCAATGCCTAAGTGGGATAAGTCTGAGAAAGAGATGGAGGATGCAGGTGTCACTCCGGCTACTAAGAGCTGGCCCCCCAGGGTCAGGACTTGGTTCTATGCGCATGGGGGGGAGTTGGACCTGGAGACAGGCAATGTTTCGACGAGGGCAAGTCTGAAGGGAGCCGACGATGCGATACTTGTTGCAATAGAAGAGGCACGAACGGGGGTGTTCCAGCCCAACAGAGAGAACGACGAGCTTACGCGTGCCCTGGGAAATCCTGAACACCCGGGAAGAACACGAGGCAAGGGCGCTATGCCGTGGTATGAGGGGTTTTCAGACTGGAACAACGACTACAGAACCCGTGCGAGAAAGAAGATTGCGGAGGAGAAGAAGAGGAAGATGGAGGAGGAGCAGAGGAAGCGGGACTATGAACGCCTTCAAGGCCTAGAAGCAAGTCAAGCGGAATTGGCAGTCAAATTCCAGCGGCAGCAGGAGCAGATCGACTCACTTACCCATCAAAGGGGGTCTCAGCAGCTGCAGCAGCTAGCGGATGATCCAGCATTGGATAGCACCGGCCCATCCATGCCGAGAAGCAGCGTGGGTTCCGTCCCGGACGATGCAATGCTGGGTAGATACCCCGTGGATGACATCACGGAGAACACTAACTGCGAGCTACACGTCAAAATGAAGAACATATCCATGAAGGTGGCGGACGGCTGTGCTTTCACAAATCCCCCCGAGGCAACCTTCCATTGCAACCCGATTCCAGCGGGCTATGCTCGTGTCTTGGTTGATGAGGTGGTGGACCCACCATATTCGGGGCTACAGCTTGACATTGCTGGAGGTGACGGCGAGCGCTTTCTCGGAGAGGCCAAACATCGTATCATCCTATGGAAAAAGGATTGCATCATCTTTCGAAGGCCACCGACACCGCGTCAGCCGAGTCCTCGTCGAAGTCCGCCACCGAGTCAGCAGACTCCCGCTCCTGCAAGTCCACCAAGTCCGGCAAAGTGTCAGGCCACTCCTCCTCCTCCAAGTCCGGCAAAGTGTCAGGACAATCCTCCTCCTCCAAGTCCGCCACAGCGTCAGACGTCCACTCCTCCTCCAAGTCCGGCACAACCTCAGGCCACTCCTCCTCGTCCAACTCAGTCCCGTCAGCCGTCTCCGCCGCCTCAGCAATCGCAGAAGAGACACCCCGCAGCTATGGTGCGTAGCGGTACGAGTCGAGGTAGTACAGGAAGTACAGGCGGAGGCAAGCGATATAAATATGGTCCAAGCCTCAAGCCTCTTCCGCAGAGGTCTTATGACAGGTCCGAGGAGGAAATCACAGCCATATCGAAGGCCGAGGTGGAAGCCCATTTTGCACCGAAACCGCCACCGCCGCCAAGGGAGAAAGTGCCTGAGGAAACGATTGACCACTTCATTCGTATGGCTCAACCACCAGCTCCCAAGCCTGTTGACACAGACTATGAGCGCCACATCAGGAAGTTAAATCGAGCACGTCTACAAAGGGAGGCGAGCACGTCTACATCGGGATCGAGCAAACAAGAAGCAGCTGCCAAAAAATGCGGGAAAACCATTCCCCAGCTGGGAGAACAGGCGGCGCAATCGATCCCCTCGCTTGTTGTGCCAACAACAGGTGACAGTACGCGTGCCCAATATTATTGTGGGCAAACAGTGCATGTTCCCGAGGTGGGCAATGTGGTAATAACGGAGGAGCATATAATGCAGGCTGAAGTTCTCAACATCACTGTTGGACAACTCCTCGAGATCGTGCCCATGCCTTTGCTTAGAGAGGATGAAGTAAAACGGAAATATGTCCGGGGCCAACCTTTGGTCGCGCCAGACAAGGTCAAGAACCTCCCAATGAGAATGTATGAATTGCATCAATGGTACATGAACATTACCAAGATTTCAGAGCGATTGTCCCTCATGGTGAATGTCAAGTAGGACCATTACTACCATGAGAAAGCTGTGTCCGTTGAGTATTTAGAACTGTTTCAGTTATACAATCAAGACGCACTCGACAAATCTATCGCCAGTTGCTATTGTCTGTAAGTGATTTCTTTCTATAATTTAAGTCTCAAGCTAGCTGTAGTGATCCTTTTGATCAATCATTACCTGTAATTATCCTCACTATATTCTTTTCTGTGGTATTATGCAGGATGAAGATATATGAAATGAGAAAAGGTGGACGCTTTGGCATTGGGTTCATTGACCCAAACACCGTTAATGAATACACATGGAAGATAAATCAACGTTGTGCAAAGGAAGTAGAGGACAGCATGCTAGAGTTCTTGAAGCGCCTCAAATACAATGAAGATATACTACTTCCTTACAACTTCCAGTGAGTCACACTGTCTTGTACTACAAATTCTCTGTTTTTGCCTACTAGCTAGCTACATGTTTTTGCTTACATATGCCCGCTTAATTAAGACATGTAAACGTGTGTGCATGCAGATTTCACTGGGTCTTGTGTATCATTAAAGTTGACGCCGGAACAGTTGAAGTACTGGACTCACTAATCTCAGAAAAAACTGACTATAACATCTTGTATGGGATAGTCAACAGGTAATTTCAATCATTATTAACTATATATCTCGGCCTATTTAGTTCGTCATTTCATGATATGAACTATTTAATAACCCCTTTATTCATTTTCTTTGTCGGCGGGCAGGGCTTGGGCAAGATTCATCAGCGTCACGGAAGGTGAATGGAAACAAAAGCTTAAATGGTTTCGACCCAAGGTAAGTAATTAAGTAGTACTAGCTAGCTAGCTAGCTGCCATCTCTTTAATTATCATGCTTGATTAATTTTATCTGATCAAATTCCATTCTCGTAAAGGCCCTGAAGCAGGCGCAGGGGACTGATCTGTGTGCATTCTGCGTTTGCGAGAACATTCGCATGATGGCGTCCGAAAGGAGCAGATCTCAAAGACAGCAATGGGTACGCTTGTCAGAACACTATTCACAATTTTTACACCATTATCGATATCTAGTCACACAACTAATACACATGCATATTGATCTCCTTCTTAACAGTTCAAAGAGGTGCGGGAGAAGCTCATAGAAAGGGAGCGCGTAGAAGCACTTCAAGAGGAAATAGCGGGATTTTTGCTCGACCAGGTCATAAATCCGAATGGAGAATTCTATTACCCGCTACCGCCCCCATGAAAACCACTTCCAATTGTCATCGTGCTCCGAAGGCACCAATTAGGCTAATGCCACTGGCTCCGAAGGCAACATTCATATGTAGGAGAAATTGTATATAGCTATACATGTGTGTATGTGTGAATTAATTAATATGGTGGTTTGTGAGACATTGATGATATATATATGCATGATTGGTTCTACTAGAAATTCTATATATATATATATATATATATATATATATATATATATATATGCATAACGTGTACAATGTGTAGTATCGTAAAATACCAGCAAACGAAAAAGAATTAAAATGGAAACACAAAATTAAATGAAAAAGAAATCATAAAACTAAAAAAACCCAAACCTTATAGTACTGGTTGGTCTTACCAACCGGTACTAAAGGGCTCCAGGCCCTCGGAGCTGGCTCTTGCCACGTGGTTGCCCTTTAGCACCGATTCGTGCTGAACCGGTACTAAAGGGGGGGGGCTCTAGTGACCACAATTTAGTGTCGGTTATGTAACCGGCACTACAGGGCCTTACGAACCGGTGCTAATGCCCGGTTCTGCACTAGTGCCCATGGGCCCCTCCAGGATAGGTGGCCCCACCCGGTGGACCCCCGGACCCTTCCGGTGGTCCCGGTACAATACCGGTGACCCCCAAAACTTTCTCGATGGCCGAAACTGGACTTCCTATATATAATTCTTCACCTCCGGACCATTCCAGAACTCCTCGTGACGTCCGGGATCTCATTTGGGACTCTGAACAACTTTCGGGTTACCGCATACTAGTATCTCTACAACCCTAGAGTCACCGAACCTTAAGTGTGTAGACCCTACGGGTTCGGGAGACATGCAGACATGACCGAGACGACTCTCCGGCCAATAACCAACAGCGGGATCTGGATACCCATGTTGGCTCCCACATGTTCCACGATGATCTCACTGAATGAATCACGATGTCGAGGATTCAAGTAATCCCGTATACAATTCCCTTTGTCAATCGGTACGTTACTTGCCCGAGATTCGATCGTCGGTATCCCAATACCTCGTTCAATCTCGTTACCAGCAAGTCACTTTACTCGTACCGTAATGCATGATCCCGTGACCAACCACTTAGTCACTTTGAGCTCATTATGATGATGCATTACCGAGTGGGCCCAGAGATACCTCTCCGTCATACAGAGTGACAAATCCCAGTCTCGATCCGTGTCAACCCAACAGACACTTTCGGAGATACCTGTAGTATACCTTTATAGTCACCCAGTTACGTTGTGACGTTTGGTACACCCAAAGCACTCCTACGGCATCCGGGAGTTACATGATCTAATGGTCTAAGGAAATGATACTTGACATTGGAAAAGCTCTAGCAAACGAACTACACGATCTTGTGCTATGCTTAGGATTGGGTCTTGTCCATCACATCATTCTCCCAATGATGTGATCCCGTTATCAATGACATCCAATGTCCATGGTCAGGAAACCGTGACCATCTATTGATAAACGAGCTAGTCAACTAGAGGCTCGCTAGGGACATGTTGTGGTCTATGTATTCACACATGTATTACGATTTCCGGATAACACAATTATAGCATGAATAATAGACAATTATCATGAACGAGGAAATATAATAATAACCATTTTATTATTGCCTCTAGGGCATATTTCCAACAGTCTCCCACTTGCACTAGAGTCAATAATCTAGTTACATTGTGATGAATCGAGTACCCATAGAGTTCTGGTGTTGATCATGTTTTGCTCGCGGAAGAGGTTTAGTCAATGGATCTGCGACATTCAGATCCGTATGCACTTTGCAAATATCTATGTCTCCATCTTGAACATTTTCATGAATGGAGTTGAAGCGACGCTTGATGTGCCTGGTCTTCTTGTGAAACCTGGGCTCCTTGGCAAGGGCAATAGCTCCAGTGTTGTCACAGAAGAGGGTGATTGGCCCCGATGCATTGGGTATGACTCCTAGGTCGGTGATGAACTCCTTCATCCAGATTGCTTCATGCGTTGCCTCCGAGGCTGCCATGTACTCCGCTTCACATGTAGATCCCGCCACGACGCTTTGCTTGCAACTGCACCAGCTTACTGCCCCACCATCCAAAATATGCACGTATCCGGTTTGTGACTTAGAGTCATCCAGATCTGTGTCGAAGCTAGCGTCGACGTAACCCTTTACGGCGAGCTCTTCGTCACCTCCATATACGAGAAACATATCCTTAGTCCTTTTCAGGTACTTTAGGATATTCTTGACCACTGTCCAGTGTTCCATGCCGGGATTACTTCGGTACCTTCCTACCAAACTTACGGCAATGTTTACATCAGGTCTGGTACACAACATGGCATACATGATAGACCCTATGGCTGAGGCATAGGGGACGACACTCATCTTTTCTCTATCTTCTGCCGTGGTCGGACATTGAGCCGAGCTCAATTTCACACCTTGCAACACATGCAAGAACCCCTTCTTGGACTGATCCATATTGAACTTCTTCAATATCTTATCAAGGTATGTGCTTTGTGAAAGACCTATGAGGCGTCTCGATCTATCTCTATAGATCTTGATGCCTAATATGTAAGCAGCTTCTCCAAGGTCCTTCATTGAAAAACACTTATTCAAGTAGGCCTTAATGCTGTCCAAAAGTTCTATATCATTTCCCATCAAAAGTATGTCATCCACATAAAATATGAGAAATGCTACAGAGCTCCCACTCACTTTCTTGTAAACGCAGGCTTCTCCATAAGTCTGCATAAACCCAAACGCTTTGATCATTTCATTAAAGTGAATGTTCCAACTCCGAGATGCTTGCACCAGCCCATAGATGGAGCACTGGAGCTTGCATACCTTGTTAGCATTCTTAGGATCGATAAAACCTTCCGGCTGCATCATATACAGTTCTTCCTTAAGATGGCCGTTAAGGAATGCCGTTTTGACGTCCATTTGCCATATCTCATAATCATAGTATGCGGCAATTGCTAACATGATTCGGACGGACTTCAGTTTCGCTACGGGAGAAAAAGTGTCATCGTAGTCAACCCCTTGAACTTGTCGATAACCCTTAGCGACAAGTCGAGCTTTATAGATGGTAACATTACCATCCGCGTCTGTCTTCTTCTTAAGATCCATTTGTTTTCTATCTCTCGCCGATCATCGGGCCAGTCTGTCAAAGTCCACTCTTTGTTTTCATACATGGATCCTATCTCGGATTGCATGGCTTCAAGCCATTTGTTGGAATCCGGGCCCGCCATTGCTTCTTCATAGTTCGAAGGTTCACCGTTGTCTAACAACATGATTTCTAGGACAGGGTTGCCATACCACTCTGGTGTGGAACGTGTCCTCGTGGACCTACGAAGTTCAGTAGTAACTTGATCCGAAGTACCTTGATCATCATCATCAGCTTCCTCTCTAGTCAGTGCAGGCACCACAGGAACATCTTCCTGAGCTGCGCTACTTTCCGGTTCAAGAGGTAGTACTTCATCAAGTTCCACTTTCCTCCCACTTACTTACTTCGAGAGAAACTCTTTCTCCAGAAAGGACCCGTTCTTGGCAACAAAGATCTTGCCTTCGGATCTGAGGTAGAAGGTATACCCAATGGTTTCCTTAGGGTATCCTATGAAGACGCATTCTTCTGACTTGGGTTCGAGCTTTTCAGGTTGAAGTTTCTTGACATAAGCATCGCATCCCCAAACTTTTAGAAACGACAGCTTAGGTTTCTTCCCAAACCATAATTCATACGGTGTCGTCTCAACGAATTTAGACGGTGCCCTATTTAAAGTGAATGTAGCTATCTCTAGAGCGTATCCCCAAAATGATAGCAGTAAATCGGTGAGTGACATCATAGATCGCACCATATCCAATAGAGTGCGATTACGACGTTCGGACACACCGTTACGCTGAGGTGTTCCAGGCGGCGTGAGTTGTGAAACGATTCCACATTTCCTTAAGTGCGTACCAAATTCGTGACTTAAATATTCTCCCCCATGATCTGATCGTAAGAACTTTATCTTTTGGTCACGTTGATTCTCTACCTCATTCTGAAATTCCTTGAACTTTTCAAAGGTCTCAGACTTGTGTTTCATCAAGTAGACATACCCATATCTACTCAAGTCGTCAGTGAGAGTGAGAACATAATGATATCCTCCACGAGCCTCAACGCTCATTGGACCGCACACATCAGTATGTATGATTTTCAATAAGTTGGTTGCTCGCTCCATTGTTTCGGAGAACGGAGTCTTGGTCATTTTTCCCATAAGGCATGGTTCGCACGTGTCAAATGATTCGTAATCAAGAGACTCCAAAAGTCCATCAGCATGGAGCTTCTTCATGCGTTTGACACCAATGTGACCAAGGCGGCAGTGCCACAAGTATGTGGGACTATCGTTATCAACTTTACATCTTTTGGTATTCACACTATGAATATGTGTAACATCACGTTCGAGATTCATTAAGAATAAACCATTGACCAGCGGGGCATGACCATAAAACATATCTCTCATACAAATAGAACAACCATTATTCTCGGATTTAAATGAGTAGCCATCTCGTATTAAACGAGATCCATATACAATGTTCATGCTCAAAGCTGGCACTAAATAACAATTATTGAGGTTTAAAACTAATCCCGTAGGTAAATGTAGAGGTAGCGTGCCGACGGCGATCACATCGACCTTGGAACCATTCCCGACGCGCATCGTCACCTCGTCCTTCGCCAGTCTCCGCTTATTCCGCAGCTCCTGTTTTGAGTTACAAATATGAGCAACCGCACCGGTATCAAATACCCAGGAGCTACTACGAGTACTGGTAAGGTACACATCAATTACATGTATATCACATATACCTTTGGTGTTGCCGGCCTTCTTGTCCGCTAAGTATTTGGGGCAGTTCCGCTTCCAGTGTCCCTTTCCCTTGCAATAAAAGCACTCAGTCTCAGGTTTGGGTCCATTCTTTGGCTTCTTCCCGGCAACTGGCTTACCGGGCGCGGCAACTCCCTTGCCGTCCTTCTTGAAGTTCTTCTTACCCTTGCCTTTCTTGAAACTAGTGGTTTTATTGACCATCAACACTTGATGTTCCTTTTTGATTTCCACCTCTGCTGATTTCAGCATTGAAAATACTTCAGGAATAGTTTTCACCATCCCCTGCATATTGTAGTTCATCACAAAGCTCTTGTAGCTAGGTGGGAGCGACTGAAGGATTCTGTCAATGACCGCCTCGTCCGGGAGGTTAATGTCCAGCTGGGACAAGCGGTTGTGCAACCCAGACATTTTGAGTATGTGCTCACTGACAGAACTATTTTCCTCCATCTTACAACTGTAGAACTTGTCGGAGACTTCATATCTCTCGACCCGGGCATGAGCTTGGAAAACCATTTTCAGCTCTTCGAACATCTCATATGCTCCGTGTTGCTCAAAACGCTTTTGGAGCCCCGGTTCTAAGCTGTAAAGCATGCCGCACTGAACGAGGGAGTAATCATCAGCACGTGACTGCCAAGCGTTCATAACGTCTTGGTTCTCTGGGATGGGTGCTTCACCTAGCGGTCCTTCTAGGACATATGCTTTCTTGGCAGCTATGAGGATGATCCTCAGGTTCCGGACCCAGTCCGAATAGTTGCTGCCATCATCTTTCAGCTTGGTTTTCTCTAGGAACGCGTTGAAGTTGAGGTTGACATGAGCGTTGGCCATTTGATCTACAAGACATTTTGCAAAGGTTTTTAGACTAAGTTCATGATAATTAAGTTCATCTAATCAAATTATTTAATGAACTCCCACTCAGATTAGACATCCCTCTAGTCATCTAAGTGATACATGATCCGACTCAACTAGACCGTGTCCGATCATCACGTGAGACGGACTAGTCATCATCGGTGAACATCTCCATGTTGATCGTATCTTCCATACGACTCATGTTCGACCTTTCGGTCTCTTGTGTTCCGAGGCCATGTCTGTACATGCTAGGCTCGTCAAGTCAACCTAAGTGTTTTGCATGTGTAAATCTGTCTTACACCCGTTGTATGTGAACGTTAGAATCTATCACACCCGATCATCACGTGGTGCTTCGAAACAACGAACTTTCGCAACGGCGCACAGTTAGGGGGAACACTTTCTTGAAATTATTATAAGGGATCATCTTATTTACTACCGTCGTACTAAGCAAATAAGAAGCAAAACATGATAAACATCACATGCAATCAAATAGTGACATGATATGGCCAATATCATATTGCTCCTTTGATCTCCATCTTCGGGGCGCCATGATCATCTTCGTCACCGGCATGACACCATGATCTCCATCATCGTGTCTTCATGAAGTTGTCACGCCAACGATTACTTCTACTTCTATGGCTAACGTGTTTAGCAATAAATTAAAGTAATTTACATGGCGTTATTCAATGACACGCAGGTCATACAAAAAATAAAGACAACTCCTATGGCTCCTGCCGGTTGTCATACTCATCGACATGCAAGTCGTGATTCCTATTACAAGAACATGATCAATCTCATACATCACATATATTTCATTCATCACATCCTTTTGGCCATATCACATCACTAGGCATATGCTGCAAAAACAAGTTAGACGTCCTCTAATTGTTGTTGCATGTTTTTTACGTGGCTTCTATAGGTTTCTAGCAAGAACGTTTCTTACCTACGTAAAACCACAACGTGATATGCCAATTTCTATTTACCCTTCATAAGGACCCTTTTCATCGAATCCGATCCGACTAAAGTGGGAGAGACAGACACCCGCTAGCCACCTTATGCAACTAGTGCATGTCAGTCGGTGGAACCTGTCTCACGTAAGCGTACGTGTAAGGTCGGTCCGGGCCGCTTCATCCCACGATGCCGCCGAAATAAGATAAGACTAGTAGTGGCAAGAAAATTGACAACATCTACGCCCACAACAAGTTTGTGTTCTACTCGTGCATAGAAACTACGCATAGACCTAGCTCATGATGCCACTAATGGGGAATGTTGCAGAAAATAAAAAAATTCTATGCTTCACCAAGATCAATCTATGGAGTCATCTAGCAACGAGAGGGAGGAGTGCATCTACATACCCTTATAGATCACGCGCGGAAGCATTCAAGAGAACGGGTTTGAGGGAGTCGTACTCGTCGTGATCCAAATCACCGAAGATCCTAGTGCCGAACGGACGGCACCTCCGCGTTCAACACACGTACGGTTGGGGAAGACGTCTCCTCCTTCTTGATCCAGCAAGGGGGAGGGAGAGGTTGATGGAGATCCAGCAGCACGACGGCGTGGTGGTGGAAGTAGCGGCGATCTCGGCAGGGCTTCCCCAAGCTCTACGAGAGGGAGAGGTGTTGCGGAGGGAGAGGGAGGCGCCAGGAGCAGGGGTGTGCAGCCCTCCCTCTCCCCCTCTTTATATAGGGGCCCTAGGGAGGGGGACGCCGGACCCCTAGAGATCCCATCTCAAGGGGGGGCCAAGGGGGGACTTGCCCCCCAAGTCAAGTGGGGCGCCCCCCCACCCCTAGGGTTTCCAACCCTAGGCGCAGGGGAGGCCCAAGGGGGGCGCACCAGCCCACCAGGGGCTGGTTCCCTTCCCCACTTCAGCCCATGGGGCCCTCCGGGATAGGTGGCCCCACCCGGTGGACCCCCGGGACCCTTCCGGTGGTCCCGGTACAATACCGGTGACCCCCGAAACTTTCCTGATGGCCGAAACTGGACCTCCTATATATAATTCTTCACCTCGGGACCATTCTGGAACTCCTCGTGACATCAGGGATCTCATCCGGGACTCCGAACAACTTTTGGGTTACCGCATACTAGTATCTCTACAACCCTAGCGTCACCGAACCTTAAGTGTGTAGACCCTACGGGTTTGGGAGACATGCAAACATGACCGAGACGACTCTCCGGCTAATAACCAACAGCGGGATCTGGATACCCATGTTGGCTCCCACATGTTCCACGATGATCTCATCGAATGAACCATGATGTCGAGGATTCAAGTAATCCCGTATACAACTCCCTTTGTCAATCGGTACGTTACTTGCCCGAGATTCGATTGTCGGTATCCCAATACCTCGTTCAATCTCGTTACCGGCAAGTCACTTTACTCGTACCGTAATGCATGATCCCGTGACCAACCACTTAGTCACTTTGAGCTCATTATGATGATGCATTACCAAGTGTGCCCAGAGATACCTCTCCGTCATACGGAGTGACAAATCCCAGTCTTGATCCGTGTCAGCCCAACAGACACTTTTGGAGATACCTGTAGTATACCTTTATAGTCACCCAGTTATGTTGTGACGTTTGGTACACCCAAAGCACTCCTACGGCATCCGGGAGTTACACGATCTCATGGTCTAAGGAAATGATACTTGACATTGGAAAAGTTCTAGTAAACGAACTACACGATCTTGTGCTATGCTTAGGATTGGGTCTTGTTCATCACAACATTCTCCCAATGATGTGATCCCGTTATCAATGACATCCAATGTCCATGGTCAGGAAACCATGACCATCTATTGATAAACGAGCTAGTAAACTAGAGGCTCACTAGGGACATGTTGTGGTCTATGTATTCACACATGTATTGCGATTTCCGGATAACACAATTATAGCATGAATAATAGACAATTATCATGAACGAGGAAATATAATAATAACCATTTTATTATTGCCTCTAGGGCATATTTCCAACAGAAGGAACATGCTAAAGTTTCAACTGTGGTCAACAAAAATTATATTAGAACACCTAAACCAGCTGAACAAATCAAACTAGAACCTAGTGCTGCAATGGTTAAGGATCTCCTAGTTGAAAATATAGATGGGCATGTTATTTACTTTTGTGATGAAGCTGCTAGAATTTCCAAACCTGATAAGAAAGATAAACTTAGACCTGTTGTTGGCATGCCTGTTGTCTCAAGTAAAATAGGAGGTCATTGTTATCATGGTTTATGCGACATAGGTGCTAGCGTGAGTGCTATTCCTTTTAGCTTATATCAAGAAATTATGAATGACATATCACCCGCTGAAATAGAAGACATAGATGTTACTACACCACTTGGGATTGTTAGAGATGTTGAAGTCTTGTGTGGGAAAATAAAATACCCTAATGATTTTCTTGTTCTTGGTTCCCCACAAGATGACTTTTGTCCCATTATCTTTGGTAGACTTTTCTTGAACACTATTAATGCTAATATAGATTGTGAGAAACAAACTGTTGGTGTTAGCTTTGGTGATGAGTCTCATGAGTTTAATTTTTCCAAGTTCAGTAGGAAGCATCATAAGAAATAATTGCCTAGTAAGGATGAAATAATTGGTCTTCTATTGTTGTACCTCCTACTGATCCTCTAGAACAATATTTGCTAGACCATGAGAATGATTTGCATATGCATGAAAGAAATGAAATAGATAAGATTTTCTTTGAACAACGTCCTCTGCTTAAACACAATTTGCCTATTGAAACTCTAGGAGGTCCTCCTCCACCTAAAGGTGATCCCGAGTTTGAATTAAAACAGTTGCCAGACACTTTGAAATATGCTTATCTTGATGAGAAAACGATATATCATGTTATTATTAGTGCTAACCTTTCAGAACATGAAGAAGAAAGATTATTTAATGTTCTAAGGAAGCACCAAGCTGCTATTGGATATACTCTTGATGATCTTAAAGGCATTAGTCCCACTCTATGTCAGCACAAAATTAATATTGAACCTGATGCTAAACCCGTTGTTGATCACCAACGTCGGTTAAATCCGAAGATGAAAGAAGTGGTAAGAACGGAAATATTAAAACTTCTGGAAGCAGGTATAATCTATCCTATGGCTGATAGTAGATGAGTAAGTCATGTTCATTGTGTCCGTAAGAAAGGAGGTATTACTGTTGTTCCTAACGATAAGAATGAACTTATTCCACAAAGAACTGTTACAGGCTATAGAATGGTAATTGATTTTAGAAAATTAAACAAAGCAACTAGAAAAGATCATTACCCTCTGCCTTTTATTGACAAAATGCTAGAAAGATTATCTAAGCACACACATTTTTTGCTTCCTTGATGGATATTCTGGTTTCCCACAAATACCTGCTTCTCAACCTGATCAAGAAAAGACCACTTTTACATGTCCTTTTGGAACTTATGCTTATAGACATATGCCTTTTGGTTTATGCAATGCACCTGCTACCTTTCAAAGATGCATGACTGCTATATTCTTCGACTTTTGTGAAAAGATTGTTGAGGTTTTCATGGATGACTTTTCTGTTTATGGGAAGTCTTTTGATGATTGTTTAAGCAATCTTGATCGAGTTTTGCGGAGATGTGAGCAAACAAATCTTGTCTTGAATTGGGAGAAGTGCCACTTTATGGTTAACGAAGGTATTTTTTGGGCCATAAAATTTCTAAAAAAGTTATTGAGGTGGACAAAGCTAAGGTTGATGCAATTGAGAAAATGCCATGTCCTAAAGATATCGTAGGTATTCGCAGTTTCCTTGGTCATGCTGGTTTCTATAGGAGATTTATCAAAGACTTCTCTAAAATTTCTAGGCCCCTTACAAATCTTTTGCAAAAGGATATTCCTTTTGTTTTTTATTATGATTGTTTAGAAGCCTTTGAAACACTCAAGAAAGCCTTAATTTCTGCACCTATTGTTCAACCACCTGATTGGAACTTACCTTTTGAAATTATGTGTGATGCTAGTGATTATGCTGTTGTTGCTGTTCTAGGACAAAGAGTTGATAAGAAATTAAATGTTATTCACTACGCAAGTAAAACTCTAGACAGTGCACAAAGAAATTATGCTACTACTGAAAAAGAATTCTTAGCAGCGGTGTTTGCTTGTGATAAATTTAGAACTTATATTGTTGATTCTAAAGTTATTGTTCACAGTGATCATGCTGCTATAAAATATCTTACAGAAAAGAAGGATGCTAAACCTAGACTCATTAGGCGGGTTCTCTTGCTACAAGAATTTGATTTGCATATCACTGATAGAAAAGGAGCGGAGAACCCCGTAGTAGATAACTTCTATAGGCTTGAAAATGTTCTTGATGACCCACTGCCCATTGATGATAGTTTTCCTGATGAGCAATTAGCTACAATAAATGTTTCTTATAGTACACCTTGGTATGCTGACCACGCTAATTATATTGTTGCTAAATATTTACCACCTAATTTCACTTACCAACAAAAGAAAAAATTCTTCTATGATTTAAGACATTACTTTTGGAATGACCCACATATTTATAAAGAAGGAGTAGATGGTATTATTAGGTGTTGTGTACCTGAGCATGAACAGGGACAAATCCTACGGAAATGTCACTCCGAAGCTTATGGAGGACATCATGCGGGAGACATAACTGCTCACAAGGTATTGCAATCTGGGTTTTATTGGCCTACTCTCTTCAGGGATGCTCGTAAGTTTGTCTCATCTTGTGATGAATGCCAAAGAATAGGTAATATTGGTAAGAGTCAAGAAATGCCCATGAATTATTCACTTGTTGTTGAACCATTTGATGTTTGGGGATTTGGTTACATGGGACCTTTTCCTTCCTCTAATGGGTATACTCATATTTTGGTTGCTGTTGATTATGTTACTAAGTGGGTAGAAGCTATTCCAACTAGTAGTGCTGATCACAACACCTCTATTAATGTTGAAGAATATGTTCTTTTGAACAACTGTCATTTTAGATTCTTTGCAGGGAAACACCTCTCCAAATGGGAAGGTCCCTATGTTATCGAGGTGGTTTAGCGATCTGGAGCTATCAAAATAAATAATGCCGAAGGTACTAACCCAAAGGTTGTTAATGGGCAACGAATAAAACATTATATTTCAGGTACGCCCATTAATGTTGGAAGCAATATTATCCAAACTATGGCACCGGAAGAACACATTAGAGAAACCTTCCTGAACACTCGAAAATCGTCAAAAAGAGGAGGTACATGATACGATAAGTAAACGGACTCCGAAAAATTTGCAAAAATATTTTTTGTCCGTTTTGGAATATTTAAAAAATTAGAAAAATAAGAAACTACCAGGAAGGTGACCCTGGTGGGCACAAGACACCAGGGTGCTCCTAGCTTGCAGGTGCACCCAGGTGGGTTCTGCCCACCTCGGGTATCTTCCGGACTCCGTTTTTCTTCCGTTTGCTTGTTTCCCAAGATAAAAAAAACTTTATATACCCCCCGAACCTATTGACCATCGTATCGCGGAGAAATCTCTGTTTTCCTTTCTTGTTGTTTTTTGACAGATCCCATCTACCATGGACGCTTCGCGCTCCTCCAAGGACAAGTTCTTCGAGAACGTTGATACATATCCAACGTATCTATAATTTTTGATTATTCCATGCTATTATATTACCTGTTTTGGATGTTTATGGGCTTTACAATACACTTTTATATCATTTTTGGGACTAACCTATTAACCAGAGGCCCAGCCCAAATTGCTAATTTTTTTTGCCTATTTCAGTGTTTCGCACAAAAGGAATATCAGACGGAGTCCAAACGGAATAAAACTTCGGGAGAGTTATTTTTGGAACAAACGCAATCCAGGAGACTTGGAGTGGACGTCAAGAAGGAGACGAGGAAGCCACGAGGCAGGGAGGCGCGCCCCCCACCCTCGTGGGCCCCTCGTGGCTCCCCTGACCGACTTCTTTCGCATATATATATCCATATACTCCGAAAACATCCAGGAGCACAATAGATTGGGAGTTCCGCCGCCGCAAGCCTCCGTATCCACCAACAACGTCTCGGGAGCCCGTTCCGGCACCCTGCCGGAGGGGGGATCCTTGACCGGTGGCCATCTTCATCATCTGAGCGCTCTCCATGACAAGGAGGGAGTAGTTCACCCTCGGACTGAGGGTATGTACCAGTAGCTATGTGTTTGATCTCTCTCTCTTGTGTTCTTGATTTGGCACGATCTTGATGTATTGCGAGCTTTGCTATTATAGTTGGATCTTATGATGTTTGTCCCCCTCTACTCTCTTGTAATGGATTGAGTTTTCTCTTTGAAGTTATCTTATCAGGTTGAGTCTTTAAGGATTTGAGAACACTTGATGTATGTCTTGCATGTGCTTATCTGTGGTGACAATGGGATATCACATGATCTACTTGATGTATGTTTTGGTGATCAACTTGCGGGTTCAGGGACCTTGTGAACTTATGCATAGGGGTTGGCACACATTTTCGTCTTGACTCTCTGGTAGAAACTTTGGGGCACTCTTTGAAGTACTTTGTGTTGGTTGAATAGATGAATCTGAGATTGTGTGATGCATATCGTATAATCATACCCACGGATACTTGAGGTGACATTGGAGTATCTAGGTGACATTAGGGTTTTGGTTGATTTGTGTCTTAAGGTGTTATTCTAGTACGAACTCTAGGATAGATCGATCAGAAAGGATAACTTTGAGGTGGTTTCGTACCCTACAATAATCTCTTCTTTTGTTCTCTGCTATTAGTGACTTTGGAGTGACTCTTTGTTGCATGTTGAGGTATAGTTATATGATCCAATTATGTTATTATTGTTGAGAGAACTCGCACCAGTGAAACTATGAATGTTAGGCCTTGTTTCCTAGCATTGCAATACCGTTTGTGCTCACTTTTATCATTAGTTACCTTGCGGTTTTTATATTTTCAGATTACAAAAACCTATATCTACCATCCATATTGCACTTGTATCACCATCTCTTCGCCAAACTAGTGCACCTATACAATTTACCATTGTATTGGGTGTGTTGGGGACACAAGAGACTCTTTGTTATTTGGGTGCACGGTTGTTTGAGAGAGACCATCTTCATCCTACACCTCCCATGGATTGATAAACGTTAGGTCATCCACTTGAGGGAAATTTGCTACTGTCCTACAAACCTCTGCACTTGGAGGCCCAACAACGTCTACAAGAAGAAGGTTGTGTAGTAGACATCAAGCTCTTTTCTGGCGCCGTTGCGGGGAGGTGAGTGCTTGAAGGTATATCTTTAGATCTTGCAATTGAGTCTTTTAGTTTCTTGTTTTATCACTAGTTTAGTCTATAAAAGTAAACTACAAAAAAGTGGAATTGAGTTTGACTCATACGCTTCATCTTTTTTAATATCTTTCATGAAAATGATGGAAAGGAAAATTGTGCTCAATTGCTAGAAGAAGAATGCATTAAAATGTTTGGTACTAGACCTTTGTATGATGAGCATGATTGCAATGTTGTTATTACGAATTCCTTGAATATCCATGACGCTAATGATATGCAAAGCCACAAGCTCGGGGAAGCTATGTTTGATGAAGATGATATTTTTTGTCCCCCAAGTTTTGATGAGCAAATTTATTATGATGAAAGCATGCCTCCTATCTATGATGATTATTGTGATGATACGTATGCCATAAAGAATAAACATAACCATGAAACTTGTCATCATGATTTTAATTTTCAATTGGATTATGCTTCACGTGATAGTTACTTTGTTGAGTTTGCTCCCACTACTATTGATGAGAATAACTTTGCTTATGTGGAGAGTAGTAAAATTTCTATGCAAGTAGATCATGAAAAGAATGCTTTATGTGATGGTTATATTGTTGAATTCATTCATGATGCTACTGAAAATTATTATGAGGGAGTAATATATGCTTGTAGGAATTGCAATAATATCAAGTTTCCTCTCTATGTGCTTAAAGTCTTAAAGTTATGCTTGTTTTGCCTTCCTATGCTAGTTGATTATTGTTCCCATCAGTTGTTTGCTCACAAAATCCCTATGCATAGGAAGTGGGTTAGACTTAAATGTGCTAGTCATATTCTTCATGATGCTCTCTTTATGTTTTAATTCTTATCTTTTATGTGAGCACCATTGTCATCATCATGCCTAGCTAAAAGGCATTAAAGAAAAGCGCTTGTTGGGAGAAAACCCAATATTTAACTTTACTGTTTTTGTGTGTTTACATGATTATGCTACTGTCGTAACCATGTTTTGTAGCTTTGTTTCAATAAAGTGCCAAGTAAGACCTTTAGGATAGCTTACGATGATAGTTGTGTTGATCCTGCTCAAAATCAGAAACTTTTGCACCCAGTAAATTAGTTTTGATAATTCACAGAGACGTGCTTTTGATCTGATTATTTTTTCTCTGGATTGGTACACAAATTTCCCAGTTTTTCCTAATTTGGTAGAATTTTTGGAGTTACATAAGTATTCGAGAGTTACAGATTACTACAGACTGTTCTGTTTTTAACAGATTGTGTTTTCTATGTGTTGTTTGCTTATTTTGATGAATCTATGAGTAGTATCGGAGGGTATGAACCATAGAGAAGTTGGAATACAGTAGATATTACAACAATATGAATTTAGAATAAGTTCACAACAATACCTAAGTGGTGATTTATTTTCCTATACTAACGGAGCTTACGAGTTTTCTGTTGAGTTTTGTGTTGTGAAGTTTTCAAGTTTTGGGTAAAAATTCGATGGACTATGGAATAAGAGTGGCAAGAGCCTAAGCTTGGGTATGCCCAAGGCACCACAAGGTAATATTCAAGGACAACCAAGAGCCTAAGCTTGGGGATGCCCCGGATGGCATCCCCTCTTTCGTCTTCGTTCATCGGTAACTTTACTTGGAGCTATATTTTTATTCACCACATGATATGTGTTTTGCTTGGAGCATCATTTTCTTTTGTTAGTATTTGCTTGATGTTATTTATAATAATGTTTTGCATCTTTATTTTCAATAAAAATGTCAAGGATAGCCTTTACCATGCTTATTTTGCAAGTATACATGTTGCTGTTTCAAAACAGAAAGTTTACCACTTTTGCAAAAATTCCCTAGAAAAGTCAGAAAATGATAAAATGTTGAAACTTTTTGCATATTGAGCTCTGATAAATCTTCTACAGTGTGGTAGACTTTCATAATTTTTTGAGTTAGGGAAGTATGATGAATCTTGCATTCTTTACAGACTGTACTGTTTTGGCAGATTGCTGTTATGTTTGCATTGTTTGCATATGTTTGCTTGTTTACTGATTCTATTTGAGGATAGGAGTATTAAATATGCAGAGGAATTTAGTATGAAATATTGAATAATAATTTTTGTGATTTGTTACAGTAGAAAATGATAAGGTTTTCGCATTGGTTTATACTAACTTATCTCACGAGTTCTTGTTGAGTTTGGTGTGGATGAAGCTTTCGAGATTTAGGAAACCGAGATATAAAAGGATTTAAGGAGACACAAAATATCAAGCTTGGGGATGCCCAAGGCACCCCAAGATAATATTTCAAGAAGTCTCAAGCATCCAAGCTTGGGCATGCCCAGGTAGGCATCCCACCTTTCTTCTTCAACAATTATCGGTTAGTATCGGTTGAACCTAAGTTTTTGCTTCTTCACATGATGTGTGCTATCCTTGAAATGTCGTTTTGTTTTGTTTTGCTTGCTGTTTGGATAAAATAACAAGATCTGAAATTCTTAAATGTTAGAGAGTCTTCACATAGTTGCATAATTATTTGACTAATCATTGATCTTCACTTATATCTTTTGGAGTAGTTTGTCTTTTGCTCTAGTGCTTCACTTATACCTTTTTACAACACGACAGTGGTTTTATTTTGTAGAAATTATTGATCCCTCATGCTTCACTTATATTATTTTGAGAGTCTTTTAGAACAGCATGGTATTAGCTTTGGTTATAAAATTAGTCCTAATATGATGGGCATCCAAGTTGGGTATAATAAAAACTATCATAGAAAGTGTATTGAACACTATGACCAATTTGATACTTGATAATTGTTTTGAGATATAAAGGTGGTAATGTTAGAGTCATGCTAGTTGGGTAATTATGAAATTGTGAAATACTTGTGTTAAAGTTGGCAAGTCCCATAGCATGCACGTATGGTAAAAGTTGTGTAACAAATTTGTAACATGGGGTGCTCTTTTGATTGCCTTCCTTATGTGTGGAGGTCGGGATCGCGCGATGGTTAACTCCTACCAACCCTTCCCCTAGGAGCATGCGTAGTAGTACTTTGCTTCGAGGGATAATAAACTTTTGCAATAAGTATATGAGTTCTTTATGACTAATGTGAGTCCATGGATTATACGGACTCTTACCCTTCCATCATTGCTAGCCTCTACGGTACCGTGTATTGCCCTTTCTCACCTTGAGAGTTGGTGCAAACTTCGCCGGTGCATCCAAACCCTGTGATACGATACGCTTTATCACACATAAACCTCCTTATATCTTCCTCAAAACAGCCACCATACCTACCTATTATGGCATTTCCATAGCTATTCCAAGATATATTGCCATGCAACTTTCCACCGTTCCGTTTATTATGACACGCTCCATTATTGTCATATTGCTTTTGCATGATCATGTAGTTGACATCGTATTTGTGGCAAGGCCACCTTTATAATTCTTTCATACATGTCGCTCTTGATTCATTGCATATCCCGGTACACCGCCGGAGGCATTCACATAGAGTCATATTTTGGTCTAATTCTTGAGTTGTAAACCAATAAAAGTGTGATGATCTTCATTATTAGAGCATTGTCCCAAGTGAGGAAAGGATGATGGAGACTATGATTCCCCCACAAGTCGGGATGAGACTCCGGACTTTATGAAAAATAAAAGAGGCCAAAGAAGCACAAATAAAAAGAGGCCAAAGAAGCCTACCAAAATAAAAAAATGATAGAAAAAGAGAGAAGGGACAATGTTACTATCCTTTTTCCACGCTTGTGCTTCAAAGTAGCACCATGATCTTCATGATAGAGAGTCTCCTATGTTGTCACTTTCATATACTAGTGGGAATTTTTCATTATAGAACTTGGCTTGTATATTCCAATGATGGGCTTCCTCAAAATGCCCTAGGTCTTCGTGAGCAAGCAAGTTGGATGCACACCCACTTAGTTTCTTTTGTTGAGCTTTCATACATTTATAGCTCTAGTGCATCCTTTGCATGGCAATCCCTACTCCTCGCATTGACCTCAATTGATGGGCATCTCCATAGCCCGTTGATTAGCCGCGTCAATGTGAGACTTTATCCTTTTTTTATCTTCTCCACACAACCTCCATCATCATATTCTATTCCACCCATAGTGCTATATCCATGGCTTACGCTCATGTATTGCATGAGAGTTAAAAAGCTGAAGCGCGTTAAAAGTATGAACCAATTGCTTGGCTGAAACCGGGGTTATGTATGATGGGAGTATTTTGTGTGACGAAAATGAAGCATGGCCTAACTATATGATTTTGTAGGGATAAGCTTTCTTTGGCTATGTTATTTTGATAAGACATGATTACTGGCTAGTATGCTTGAAGTATTACTATTTTTATGTTAATATGAACTTTTATCTTGAATCATTTGGATCTTAACATTCATGCCACAACAAAGAAAATTACATTGAGAAATATGCTAGGTAGCATTCCACATCAAAAGATTTGTTTTTATCATTTACCTACTCGAGGACGAGCAAGAATTAAGCTTGGGGATGCTTGATACGTCTCCAACGTATCTATAATTTTTGATTGTTCCATGCTATTATATTACCTTTTTTGGATGTTTATGGGCTTTACTATACACTTTTATATCATTTTTGGGACTAACCTATTAACCGGAGGCCCAGCCCAAATTGCTGTTTTTGCCTATTTTAGTGTTTCGCAGAAAAGGAATATCAAACGGAGTCCAAACGGAATGAAACCTTCGGGAGAGTTACTTTTGGAACAAACACAATCCAGGAGACTTGGAGTGGACGTCAAGAAGCAGACAAGGAAGCCACAAGGCAGGGAGGCGTGCCCTAGGGGGTGGGCGCGCCCCCACCCTCGTGGGCCCCTCGTGGCTCCCCTGACCGACTTCTTTCGCCTATATATATATCCATATACCCCGAAAACATCCAGGGGCACAATAGATCGGGAGTTCCGCTGCTGCATGCCTCTATAGCCACCAACAACCTCTCGGGAGCCCGTTCCGGCACCCTGCCGGAGGGGGGATCCCTCATCGGTGGCCATCTTCATCATCCCGGCGCTCTCCATGCACTACAAAAAAATTACACTTCCGTGATGATATGTGTTTGTCATAGTAGGTCGCATTTTCTGTCATGCATGTACATCCATGACGATTTTATGACAGAATCAAGATAGTCATACCTGCGCTGTCGTAGAAGTGTTCCATGACATTACCAAAATTATCATCACGGAAGTGTCCACTTCCATGACGATAAATCGCGTGTCACAGAAGTGCTTTCGTCAAGGGTGACCGACACATGGCACCCACCGTAACGGAACGCCGTTAAGCTATCGGGTCCGATTTTGGATCCCATAACCCGTTAACAGCCCCGACCAATGGGGATTTTCCACGTGTAAAAAATCATCATTGGCTGGAGGAAACACGTGTCAGCTCACCATTGGGACAGAAGTCATCCTCTCATTGGACCCAAGGCGCCTATGATACGTCGACACGTGGTACGGCCCAACAGAGGCCCATTCCTGTGAAAAGGCCGGCCCGTTTGACTTGGTCAAAAGGTGGCGGGCCGGCCCACGGAAAGCTTGTTAATGGCCTGTCCGCATATAGCCCATTTACAACCCGCTAACCCAGGGCCTATTACGCCCTATCCGAATTAGGCCCAGTAGCATCATCTGGGCCGTCCAATATGATTCCAGCCCGTTTTAACTTCCGGCCCATGTGTGGCCCATCACTTCTTTCGGCCCATATGAGGCCCTTTGTAACTCTTGGCCCATTAATGGCCCGTGGTGAAACTGGCCCGTAATGAACAGTGTATCACTTTATACCCATTAACGGCCCATTATTCCACTAGGCCATTTCCAGCCCAAGTTATCTTTCGGCCTTCTCAAGGCCCATTTATTCTTGGGCTCATTTGCAGCATTCGGTTACTTATGGCCCGTTACTGTCATTTTCTGCTTGTGGGCCAAATTCAGCCCGTCGTTACAGTTGGCCCGTTTGTGGACCGTTAATACGTTGGGCCATTTTCATGTAAAAAACCCCGTTGGGCTGTTTTCATACAGTTATCAAATACGGCCCATTAACGGCCCATTATGGTCCACGAATAGTATGGCCCATGATTGGTGAAATGATGATACGCCCCGTAGAAGGCCCATGGACCCTACGGCCCGTAGAAGGCCCATGGACCCTACGGCCCGTAGAAGGCCCATGGATCCTATGGCCCGTACAGAAGGCCAATGGATCCTACGATCGTAGAAGGTCCATGGATCAACGGCCCGCAGCAGGCCCATGGTTACAACAGTCCGTGTGCTGCCAGGATTATTTTGGCCTAGTTACCAAAAATAGGCTATTGTGGCCACTAGAAAAACACAGAAAAAGAACTGCAGTGACTACAAGCAAACAACTAAACAAGACAATGAGGAAATAAGTAAGCAAACAATTAACGCTAGCCTATTACCGCTATTACACATATTACATCCACTGGGCATCAAAGTTCGCCACCAGTGCAAATATAGGGAACAAAGTAGCATATTACATACACTGGCTGTCAAAATTGGCCACCAGTGCAAATAAACGCGGCACCAAAACAAGATCATAACTGAAACAACTTCAGAAGAGCTCAAGAAACTTTATCCTGGGTATCCGCCATGCTGGCAATAAGCTTAGCAAGCTTATTAGCTTTGTCCTGTTTGGCACTAAAATCCTCCAGCGCTTGCTGTTGCACCAGAAAGTATGCATCTGAATGCTCCAGGGACTTCCGCAGTCCTTCCGCTTCTTGTCGTAGCACAACTGATCAATGTCTTTCAGCTTGTAGTTGAGACTCAAGAAAACCGAATTGATTCAGACAGTGAGTTTGAATAGCTTGTGCAAGCGGTAGTGGCCAGTAACTCGAACACTAAACCAAGACAGGACTTTGGGGTTGTCTCACTGTCTTCAAGATAGTCTTCCTTAGCTGTTTTATCAGCTTTGTTGGAGACCAACAAGGATGTGTCACTATCCTGAACCTTATCTGCATTACTTCCTTTACCATTGCTTAATAAGGCACTCTTCCCCAATATTCTGTCAGCATTCTAAAAGAAGAAACAAGCAGACACATAACAGGTTTAGCATGTACTAGTATACGAAACTCATTTTGGTGAACCAGTTCATTAGTAAGGTGGACAGGATTAAACTACCAATTCTTCTATTGCCAAGTACTAGTACATAATAAAAGCATCAAACAAACATATATCTATGTCCTATGGTCACTGCATTGTCTTGCCAAATCAAAATAGAGACACGGTTCAAATCATATCAGTTCAAGACAAAGCAGCAGTGAAAGAATACAAAGCGTGGGAAACTACACGGCACAACAAGATTTCAGATGGGTACCACGGGTCTACATGTACAACAACACTATTGGCTCTGTTGTGATGCTAGTAATATGCATGATATGAGAAGTCAACTGTATACACAATTGAAATTGAAATCAACAGAGCTATTGATAAGAGCAAACCTGTTAAAGAAACATGCGTGAACATACCTGCTGTGCCATTGGAGTTTCGATTGGATCCTTCAATTTAAAAATAAGTTTGTATGAGTAAATACAGTGATACAAGAGCAAAGCAGTATGCACGATAGCAATCATAGTTAAAAAAGGCGCGCCTAGGCTCTAGGTGTTGGCAAAACGCATTGTGCATAACTATGCTTAATCTGTGCATAACTGTGCATAAGCATGCGCTTTGGTCAGTAAAGTGCAAGGCGGTGGCAAAACGCACAATTAACGCCGAGCGCTTTTTTGAACTATGATAGTAATGGAATCTTAAATTAGAACAGTTGTTCTTTAGGTTTAGGCACTTGTTCTACATGAACAGAGTACAGTAAGATGCAAGAATATAGTACTTAAAAATAGAAAATGAGCTCATAGACCTTACCACATTCTTGGTTTAGGACTAGTACAGAACAAGGCGTTCCCAGTCATCGTCCAGTAAATGTGTCTCAGGAGAACGTAAGGGAATTTGATGAGTTTCTTTGCCGGTGAAGTACATTTTCTTCAGGTAATTCTGAATACTGCCACCAAGCATTCTTGAAGATAGCAGAGGTATTAGCACAGGTTACCTCATCTTGAGTTTCCAAATTGGTCCTTCTCTATAGAGAAAAACGGGAAAATTTGCTGTATTATAACCATCATGGAGGTAGGATGTATGGGACAAAGCAAAGTAATTGCCATGAATAACATTACTTACACATAACTCCTGGACAAACACCTGCAACTGGCATTTTCCTTCATCTTCAGTATAATATTTCCAAGATGGGAAGATACGCACATACGATTTAACAACATCAAATGCGATAGCTGCTAAACTACGACTAGCTGGTTGTGCTTCCTCCACAGGAATAGGCGTACTAACTGGTGGAGTTGGGGTTCGCCGTGGTAGTACTGGCCCTTTGGGCACTGGAGCTGCCTTACTAACTGCTCTTGTTTGGGAGCTCTGTGGTGGAGATGGTGCTGTGTCAACAGGAACTGGGTTACTATCTGCTGGGGTTGGGGTTAGATTGGGTGAAGCTGGTTCTCTGTCCATCGCAGTAGGGGTACAATCTGCGAGAGTTTGGGTTATGTGTGGTAGGGCTGGTTCTTGTGCATGTACAACCGGGGTGCTATCTCCACCAAGAGGTAGCACTGTTTTATTTGAAGACCGTGTTTTTAGTCCGCTGGATACTGGCATCACCCGCTCCAATTCAAATGGCTGATAAACAGGAAACATAGTTGAATGTACAGACATTGTATGAGAGACAGATGCAATAGATAGTGTGGAAAAAAGGCATGAAATAGTTGACATGTATATTGTTTAACTAAAACGGATAGCATGACATAATTTCACATATATGATGTCTATCTAAACTGGATAGCATAGCATAACATAATTCAAAGATATGATGAATAACTAAACAGGATCGCATGACATAATTCACCTACATGGTATCTAAGTAATCAGGATCGCATCATTTAATTCACATATGTGATTTATATGCTAAACAGAGGGCATTCGATATGATGTCTGAACTAAAACATGGTGTTGAATATTGTGTATATGATGTCTAAACTATGCAATGCAAGACACCATATGCATGATATGAGCAGTATAACCATGCCAAGTTTGAGCATACACCTCGGTGGGGGAATAGGACTGGTCATCTGTCTCTGAATCCATCTCTGAGGAGCTATCGGGACCCAACAAGAGATCTGCTTCGACAGGTAGCACTGTCTGCTCTGAAGGCCTTGTTTTCACTCCAGATTTTTCCATCTCCCACCCAAATGGCTGATTCACAGGAAGAGTAGTTTAATGTACAAACATTGTCGACGAATGGAAATGTAATTAAGAAAAGGATGGGCAAGATATCATTCAAATATATGATGCTTGGTTAAACAGGATGGCATTGCACATTTCACATATATTATGGCTAGCTAAAAGACATGAGACTACATAATTCACATATATGATATAGAAACTAAACAGGTGGCATTACAGAACATGTCTAAACTAAGCAGATAACATATATGATGTCAAAAGTAGGCACTACAAGGCAACATATGCATGATATGACTAACATCATGCCAAGGTTAGTGGCGTCTGAATCCGCCTCAGAACAGATATCTTCCTCTAGATTACAATCTAGAGAGGGGTGGGGAGGGTTTGCCATTGAACCCGCCATGGAGCGATGTCTGCATGACATTGTATTGCCACGCAAAACTCTTCTCTTTTTCTCTACATGTTCAACAGGACTGTGTACAATATCTGACATGCATACGGAAAAAATATGGTGAGATTATGTAAGGAGAGCATGCAGAAATTTAGAGTGATGGTAACAACCAGTGGATGGATCCAAAAATAATGATAGCAGGCTGATGATTGCTTTAAATTAATAAAAAGACAGATGATGATTGCTTTACTATTTGTTTCCCACCCAAGATGAACAACATAGGCATACCCTAGGTGAACCAGATATTAGTCAGACATATTATTCATTGTTGCCTCGATATGTGCCCCACAACTAATTTAGAACTCAAGTTTGAACATTAATTTGGACCCGACTTGGAGTCCAAGAGGTGAACAGGACGATAAAATAGCAGGTAATTTTAAGCAATGCATAACATAAGCAGAAACAAAAGAGTGCGACCTCTCTTGTGGACCTGTGTACTCCTCAGGTTCATCTACTGAGTCGATGATGGTGATGCCGCTGCGGTGGGTGCCAACGGCAGGGAAGGAGATCTGAGGCGGCGAAAGACGGTCAGGAGTCGTGATGTCTGGTTTGGTGGATGCTTCTGTCGATGGAGCAGCTCAGGTGAGGTGGACGACGTCTCGGCAGGATCAGGACAAACCACACAAAGTTCCCTTCGACACGTACCTATAACTGAAGTAATTCTGTAAGGGCTCATTTGGCTTGCATGATTCTTAAAACGCAGGGATAGGAAAAACACCGGAATAGGATAGGAATGCACATGGTAAACAGAGCATTTGTAAACACATGATTTCTATCAACTTGGATGTTTGGTTTACAAGAATTGGAAGAGCAGAGGAATGCAAAGAAACATGGCCAAAATAAAGTGAAACCATATGAAAGTGTGTACAGTTAGAATGTTATTCTACCACTAATGCACTTGGTCTTGTTTTCATGCATAGGATTTTGAAAAGTAGGTCCAGGTGGATGTTTTGCTTCATTCCTTTGAACAAAATGCATGAATAATTGAATAGTAGAGTGCCATTGGAAAATTCCCTATTGCTATGTTTTTCCGTTGAACCAAAATAGCCCTAATGGATCGACGTGAATGTACAGTAATAAGTGATGCAACAAGTGTACAACCTCTTTGCCGTAGCCGTGTCGACCTCAGCATCATTGGGTTGGTCGCTGAAGCAGTTGAGGCAGAGGAAGATCTGAGGAATCCGTAGACGGCGTCCAGGGCACTGCTCTGTTGTGATGGATCGTTCTGTCGTTGGAGCAGCTCCAGGGAGTCGTAAGACGTTAAGGTTGAAGCAGCACAAGACAGACATCGTCAATCTCAAGTGGGATTCTAATAGTATCTCCAATAGATGATGTAAAATAGATGTAAAATTTACAGCACCAAAAACCACCTGACTACAATAGATGAGGTAAAAACTGTTGACTCTGAACTTAACTGTCGAAACTTAAATTTATTGTGGAATCTGAATGTTACTGTCGAAACTGAACGCAATGGTAGCAGAGAGGCACTTGACATGTAGTTTAGGGAGGGCCTGTAGTTCATCTTCAACCTGCACCCCCCCTGAGCTGCCAGCCACCACTGGCCGAACCGCCGGCCCCAGCGCCGCCTCGCCGCTCCGAAACAACTCCCCACACCCCGCCCCAGCCAGCCCTCTAGGCCCCCCCGCCCCCACCCTGAACCCTAAGATAGATAGTGGGGTACCTCTCCGACGAGCCCCCGTCCTTGCTGCGGGTGGTTCTTCCTTAACTCCGGCGAGCCACCCAACCTCTGAAAATCGACTGACCCAAAAGTCGACTCAGTCGACTGAAGTGTGGATAAATCGGAGCAGAGCAGCAACACGAGCGAGGGGGAGAGCAGCAGCAGCAGCTGGGTGAGCAAGCGATCGAGCGAGAGCCGGAGCAGCAGCAGCAGCAGCACGAGCGAGCGAGCAAGAGCCAGAGCAGCAGCAGCAGATCCGGCTGGTATGGCCGCCGCCGCCAAAGGGGCCTCGCACTGGGGGAGAGCCGCTGTGGAGATGTCGCTCGCGGCACCGGCTTCAAGGTAGCCGATCCATGGGGGTGCGGGATGGAGCACCGTCGGCGCCGGGAGGTCGAGTTAAGGAGAAGGTGCGATGCGATGAGTGTACAACCTCTTTGGTGGCGCCGAGTAGGCCTCGGCTTCGTCCGAGGAGTCGGTGAGGATGTTGCGGATCCGGTGGAGCAGGTTAAGGCGGCGCTGTGGGGATGGAGCAGCAGCGATAGATGAGGCAATCATTGGAGCAGCTCCTTGGAGGTGGAGGACGGGGCGGCTGAACCGGCAGTACGACGAGATGGACGAAGGATCCTCATCCGAGGAGGTGGACGAGGGACGTTGAGTTGTTGCGGTGGACGACATCGTCGGGGAAGAGGCTCTGGCTGGGACGCGGTGAGGTGGCGGACAGAGGAGGGTGGGGTTTTGCGGCTGGAGCGGAGAGGTTATGGCGGCCTAGGATTTCGAATGGCGAAAAGGGGGCGATGGGAGGGGGTGAACCATGACTTAGGGACGCGCTTGTCCAAACTATAGGGTGTGTTACAAAAGTACCCCCCACCGATTTGAACTAGTGGCCCTTTCGGCTTAGGGTTAGAAGGGGGATTTTGCGTGTCGGGATTTGGCAGCTGGATGGAGTTTTCGCGCGTGTTGTAATTTCGGGATAGCAAGGCGCGGGTTGTGAATGCGCCAGTTTTGGGAGCACGATATCTGAATTTTCGGGATATAACAAGACGAGGGTTGAATTCTAGGGACAAGCCTAATGTGTAGTAAAATTGTACTTGTATGTACCAAATCAATTCGCACTTCCCTCGACCAAAAATAAAACAAAAAAAATAAAACTATTCACACCACACAAAGAGAGAGTCTTGCCCCGTTTTACTATACAAATGCTATTCAAAGCTACTCCCTCGTTCCATCTATATAGGGCCTAATGTGTTTTTTGATGCTAACTTTGACCAAATATTAGAGCAATAATATATGACATGCAACTTACACAAAGCACACCGTTAAATTCGTTTGTGAAAGGTTCTTTCAATGATATAATTTTCACATTGTGCATGTCATGTACTATTAATCTTGTCAACAGTCAAAGGCGGTCTTAAAAAACTCATTACGCACTATATAGATGGAAGGAGGGAGTATGAATCCATGTTATGTCCAATTAAATTTTATCGCTTGTTGTATAATGCATGTAACCTACTCATACCAACATTTTAGTGCATTCCAAATGTCTATACTACCGTTGCAATTCGAACTAAATTTGAACTCGTTTCTCTATTTCAATAAGAATCTACAATCATGATTGTTGCCAACTTCAACCATCATTCGTGTATTACCTTAATAACACACCACATGATCACTATATAGATAGATATGAACTATGTGTACTATATGAACTCGAATTCTATTTTTTGAATACACTTGATGTTGATTCCAAATAATAGTACACTTGATGTACTAACTATATATTCATAATCTAAACCATGTTCCATACGTACATCGTGTTTATCACACAAAGTATAGTGCTCCGCCCCTACATTATGACAAGTATTTAGAGCTGAGCTGCAAAAACCACACATTAGCCCAAATTATAATCAATGTTCTATGTATTATACGTAGTACTAGCAAGATGCCCATGCATTCCACAGAACATCAACATGATCAAGGGGCCTAATTTGCAAATACGGAGAGGGGTATGGGTATCTTTTTTCAAACTTGCCATAGTTTCCTTCCTATCCGCCAGATATAAATTGGACGGCCTATATTGCAGGATGGCAGGCACACCATCATCAACAACTCCGTTTTTTTATAAGAGTAGAGATAAAATATATTATATGTAGTATAACATGTTCATAACCACACCATGTGTATCACCGTTATATATATTCACACATGCGTCAGTTTAAAACACTATGATAAATTCTTCAAATATCTAAATTTGCTTTTTATAATGAAGTATGATCTCTATTCGTCTTTTACACCCACACAATCCTCTTATCTTTGTAGCTAGCGCTAACTTTCTCTCGTGCATGCACGCCCGCATCCCTCTCACCCTCCCTCAGCATTCTCTAGCTCCATCGCGCAAATTCGTCTTTTCACTTTAGGTCGTTCACCCACGGTGTGTGTAGGCCCCCCAGCTCCTTCTTTACGGCACACATCGATGGATATGCCTCTCTAGCCAGGTGTGCCTAGCACAAACACAAGCTTCCGCTCTTCTCTTATCACCGTCCATGCCTCACTCCCACCACTCTTTTCATCGATCTCGTACTCGCACACTCCTTCCCCCTCGATATAGTATGCCTCTCGTACCACCTCCTAGATGCATCCCTCTCTCTTTATCCTTCTCCTCGTGCCTCATTAGCTTCTAACACACACATGCATGTATACCGATCGATCTCCCAACATATACCTAGATTGACTTTAACTATCCCCCCATCGATCGACGTACCTCACAAGTTATGTCTCTCCTTTCTCTAACAAAGGGCGATTGATTTCCTATGTAGTTACGTCTGCTTACCACAGCCATATCGTCCCCCCTCATCATTCGTGCATGCCTCCTGACCCGTCTCTCACACGCACGTGCACAGACAACAAGCAGCCATCTCCTCTCTCATTGATATTGCGGGTGTGCCCTCTGTTTGTCTAGCAAGCCTATCCCACCATTTGTTAGAAGCAACTCCACTACCACCCCCTCCAACACTCTAGCTCTGTCTCTCTCCCAACCTTATTCCTCTCCTGCACATATGCATGGATGCCGATCGATCTCCCTTAATACATGAGGCAGATCGATCTCCTTAATACATGAGGTAGGCCTCTCTCCTCCTCCACACATATACCAGCCATTGTACCTCTATAGTTAATTGGGCCTCCCTCTTCCCCCACCACACACCGATAGTCGAGTGCTGCAGGTAGGTGATACATCTCCAACGTATCTATAATTTTTGATTGCTCCATGCTACTTTATCTACTGTTTTGGACTATATTGGGCTTTATTTTCCACTTTTATATTACTTTTGGGACTAACCTATTAACCGGAGGCCCAGCCCAGAATTGTTGTTTTTTGCCTTTTTCAGTATTTCGAAGAAACAGAATATCAAACGGAGTCCAAACAGAATGAAACCTTCGGGATCGTGATTTTCCAACCGAACGTGACCCAGGAGACTTGGACCCTACTCCAAGCAGTGCCAGAGGAGGTCACAAGGGTGGAGGGCGCGCCCCCTACCTCGTGGGCCCCTCGGAGCTCCACCGACGTACTCCTTCCTCCTATATATACCTACGTATCCCCGAACGATCAGAACAGGAGCCAAACCTAATTCCACCACCGCAACCTTCTGTATCCACGAGATCCCATCTTGGGGCCTGTTCTGGAGCTCCGCCGGAGGGGGCATCCACCACGGAGGGCTTCTACATCATCACCATAGCCCCTCCGATGAAGTGTGAGTAGTTTACTTCAGACCTTCAGGTCCATAGCTAGTAGCTAGATGGCTTCTTCTCTCTTTTTGGATCTCATTACAATGTTCTCCCCCTCTCTCGTGGAGATCTATTCGATGTAATCTTCTTTTTGCTGTGTGTTTGTTGAGACCAATGAATTGTGGGTTTATGATCCAGTATTATCTATGGAAAATATTTGATTCTTCTCTGAATTATTTTATGTATGACTGAGTTATCTTTGCAAGTCTCTTCGAATTATTTTTTGGTTTGGCCAACTAGATTGGTAGTTCTTGCAATGGGAGAAGTGCTTAGCTTTGAGTTCGATCTTGCGGTGTCCTTACTCAGTGACAGAAAGAGGTGCGTATTGTATTGTTGCCATCGAGGATAACAAGATGGGTTTTTTATCATATTGCATGAATTTATCCCTCTACATCATGTCATTTTGCTTACGGCGTTACTCTGTTTTTACTTAATACTCTAGATGCATGCTGGATAGCGGTCGATGAGTGGAGTAATAGTAGTAGATGCAAAATCATTTCGATCTACTTGTTTTGGACGTGATGCCTGTATACATGATCATTGCCTAGATATACTCATAACTATGCTCAATTCTGTCAATTGCTCAACAGTAATTTGTTCACACACCGTAGAATACTTATGCTCTTGAGAGAAGCCACTAGTGAAAGCTATGCCCCCCGGGTCTATTCTCATCATATCAATCTATATCACTTTATTTACTTGCTTTGTTTTTACTTTGCCTTTACTTTTACTTTGCATCTATCTATCAAAAATACCAAAAATATTATCTCTATCAGATCTCACTCTCGTAAGTGACCGTGAAGGGATTGACAACCCCTAAGCGTTGGTTGTGAGTTGCTATCATTTTTTGTAGGTACAAGGGACTTGTGCGTGGTCTCCTACTGGATTGATACCTTGGTTCTCAAAAACTAAGGGAAATACTTATGCTACTTTACTGCATCATCCTCTCCTCTTCGGGGAAATCCAACGCAGTGCTCAAGAGGTAGCAGTAGGTATCCATGCCACAGAGACAAACTGCACATGTCCCCTCTCACGTTCCAGTAGGCCAGCCACTCTATATCTTTGACGTGGGCACACACAAATTCGATGGCACTCTTTATCAATCGCGCGCGCACACACACACACACACATCATCCCTCTCTTCGATTCTATGGACACCTCAAGCCGATGATACCTCCACTCTCTTCTCGTTGACCGCCCCCTCTATATATATGTTATATCCAGGACTCTATTTCACACACGTTGCATATGTTACATTTTTTGATTGACCCCCCCCCCAAAAAAAAACTCTCACAAACCCACACACTATATCTCTATAGGTTTGTATCTCTCTCACACAACCCCACGTAGGTGGTGTACGTATACAAGAAGAGAATAGGTGCACCGTGCACGTACTCACGCTTCGTGCCCAGCCACACCCGCGCGGGTACACGGTGGAGCTCATTTCTTTACGAAATGGTAGCCCACGTGCTAATTTGAATGCCTGTAGCGGTTGTTTACCTAGGGAGGTCGTGTACCACGTGTGCACGAAACAAAGTTCGACTTGACGCGTTGCCGCGTTATTTTTAAATAAAGTTATAGCGCTCAATGGCACATACACAGAATATAAAATGATTTTTATGGAGAAAAAGGTAGTCCGCTCCACTATATACAATGGAGCCTGCCTGCCTGGTTTGTCGCTCTTCAGAGTATCTCACACAAGGCTGCGGTGGCCTTTCTCTCTCTCTCACCATTGGTCACTGATCCGGCCGCATCCCGTCCGCCGAGGGAAAGGGAGGAAGTGCATCATTTCTCCATTCGATAGTGCCGAGGCAGCACGTCCCGATCTGCAGTACACGTTGTTCTCTCTGACCAAGCTCCGGCGCGGCAGGGCCTACGCCACCTGCTCGCTTCCGCAGTATGGGTAGATTCCACCCGCCGCTGCTCACCTAGTTACATCCCGACGACCTCCAGGTATCTCCTCCGGCCTTGCTCCACTGCCCGTCTTCCCACGTCGCTGCATGTGGATCTTCCATAGTTCTTTGCCCAAAACATAGCTCGTCCGGCGTACTTTCCATATTGCAATCTCGTCCTCACATCGTTTTAGACAAACACAACCGTGTTGTTATCTTCCCTTAGGACAAGGAATATGCTTCTTTTTTGTCATTGCATGTGTCATCAACTGTTATTGGCCAGTAATTGTTTCCTTTCTACCTCTTTTTTGCAAACAGGGCTATCCATTTCACCTCGTTGCTATTGCGACCTTTTGGTGAACTGCACAAATCACTTTTTTCTTAAGAGTGTTTTGTGCAGTTGTACTAAAATGTCACACGGGCAACGTCTCTACATTTCAGTGCGACTGCACAAAGGGAGATTGGTTTTGCTCTATCCTCCTCATCCAACTCCGAGCCTAATCTTCTCCAACTAGTTAGTCTTAAGAGAGACTGCAAAGGTGACCATATTCTAATTGTGTGTTTATTGTTTCATCAGCAGTCCACTATTATCGTAATCACACTTAATATTTTTGGAACAGGGACGCTCAACTCTATTTTAGTGGAACTGCACAAAATGATCGGAATGTTGCATGCTCCAGACAGCTACATTTTTCCCCAACATGCCTTGTTGATTTAGACAGAGCTGGGGGGACGTTGCTGCCAATGAAAGCATGGATCAATTTTAATTTAACACCTTCTCACAACTCTGTCTTCAGTTGTGATGTAAATATTAGCTCTGATCTGCTAATAATTGACATGCATTAGCAAGGAAGTTAGTTTTTTATTGTTTCCGAAAGAGCATCGATGGCAAGACACACGAAACAAAAGCTGAAAGTTCACACCATTGTACAATTTCATGTTGCTGGAAAATTATTTGTATAGTACGTCAGTTATGTAAACAAATGCTGGAAGCTTGATAGCATTGCCAGAAGCCTCTTCAGCATCCGGGTCCATGTGCCATGCACAAAATTATACTTGTTCGTTCCTAAATATTTGTCTTTTTACAAATTTCGAATGGGCATATTTTAGAGTGTAGATTCACTCATTTTGCTTTGTATGTGTACTCCCTCCGTTCCTAAATACTCTATTCGTCTTTCTAGAGATTTCAACAAGTGACTACACACGGAGCAAAATGAGTGAATCTACACTCTAAAATATTTCTATATATATATCCGTATGTAGTAGTCCATTTGAATCTCTAAAAAGACAAATATTTGAGTAGTCGTTGAAATCTCTAGAAAGACAAATACTCCGGAGTATATGTAAGAACCGAGGGGGTAGTGCACAACCGCATGGGAGACTCAGCCCGGTCGTTGCGCCGCATTAATAGTGAGTAATGAGCAATCAAATCATAAGCCCTTTCCCGCTGTAAGTTTCTCGGAAGAAGCAACCATCAATACACTCTTCTTTGAATCCGCTCATACTACTTCATCTGTCACTGTTTATAGAGCGCACTTCAGAAAAAAGAAAAAAATCAGTGGGACCAAGGCGACTAGCGATCGGCCTGAAAAATAGCATTGGTAGTTATAGCACGGCGTCTATTACTAGAGGGAATAATGCGTACACACATGCATGCAGTGCTTCCACCCTGGGTACACACATGCATGCACTTACTCCACTCCAAAGTAGTACTCCCTCCTTTCCGGTTTATAGTGCTCAATTCAAAAATCTCACCAATCAAGGTAGATGGTGAGTGGTGGAATACTTTTTGAAGTTTTGCAAAAGCACCTAATTAATGCTCTTGTTTTCCTCAAAAAATTATGTTTTGCAATGCCTGCATGCATAAAGTACATGCATTGGTCAATTTTCTCTTAATACTTGCATGCAGTGATTTAATGCACCTTGGAATCTGAACATGTGATGGAAAACAACCAAATTGAGCCTTATAGAATGGAAAAACTAAAATTTTGAGATAATCCATATAAATCGGAAAGGAGGGAGTACATCGAGAGAAAATTGTGGACTTGATTGCGGTTACCACGCCCTAATTAATTGAGCATTAAACCAAACGCATCTAAAGTCTCTCTGGTGGTGGAAATGCATTGAGAGAAATGCATCATAATGAAGTGCGCCCTGTAAACTGTGATGGAGGGAGGAGTAGTATGAAGGTGCAAAACCAAGTAGCGTATGGCCAGTCGGTCAACGCACCTCCTCTTGGCATATCACTAACATGTGGGACAGGAGTGTGAGCAAACCGATCTCAATTGATGGCAAAGAGCCAACCCGCCGTTCCTTGAGAGAGACGAGGAGCGAGAACACACAGACGGGTTCGCACGGAGGCCAAGATATATTCGAGCATGGTTGGTTGATCGATATCATCATTACATGTTGAGCTGCCATTTTCCGCCCTTCTCTGGAATAAACGTGTACTTTATCAGAGATTAAAAAAATAAGAGTACAGACGCTCCACCATGCGGTTCTAGTAGTAGTACTACTCGTACTACTAAACCTTGCGCTTGGCTCTTCGCCTCTTCGTGAAGTCGAACAATGATGGTACTCTGCATGTTGGGTACTACAGTGTATGCCTCTGACAATCTGACACCGAATGGACTGATGCATGTCCACCGATGGTTGGTTGCATTAGTCAAAAGGCGTAAGCGAGCTTCACCTTGTCCGCAAGCTTCTCCTCGTTCTGCGAGTTTACGGGACACACCAAAAAGTAGTGCTAGTCCATACTCCCTCCTTTCCGGTTAATATGGCTTAATCTTTTTTGTGGGTAAATGAGAGAGCTTTATTCATATATAATCATTCTTACGACGATCAGCCAAGACACTGGTCACTAGGAAGCAAGGTACCCTGCAAAAAAAGAAGTAGGAAGCAAGGTGTTTCATCAAGCCAACTCTCGGCCACATTCAAAGTGCAGCAAGCATGGTTCGCATGAAGATGCGCCGCAAGGTTTGCTGACCTGTCTACATGCTGAATAACAAAAAAAAGAGAAAATATTACCGAGCGCTCCTATTTGTAACAGGATATGAGCCAGAATTAAGCGAGAATTGTGGTGAGTGTTCCATGCAATCAACTTCCATTATCATATGCGAGAACCCTCAAAGAGAACCAAATATGTTGAAGATTGCTTTATCACATTTTAAAATTATAATAAGAGTGCAGACGCTCCTCCATCCGGTTCCTAGTACTAGTATAGTACATACCTCTATAGACTATAGTAGTAGTACTAGTACTACTAGTAAACTTTGCGCTTGGCTGTTCGCCTATTCGGAAGTCGAACAATAATAGTACTAGTAGTATAGTGTATGCTTCTCGCAATCTGACACCGAATTAACTGTTGCACGTCCACCGCCTGAGTGGGCGAGAGCTTGCATTAGTCAAAAGTTTCTCCTTGTCCTGCGAGCCACCGTGCGCAAGCTTCTCCCGTCCTGCAACCTTCTCCTCGTTCGGCAAGTTGACGGGACACAACAAAGTAATGCTAGTCCATACTGCCTCCTCTCCGGTTAATATGGCTTAATTTCAAACGAGATAAATACACTGTCTGTCACTGTATATTTGTAAAAATACGGTCAGTGGACTTCATAATATGCTCATTGCGCTCAATATATATATTTTCCGGTGTTTATACGGTCACTAGCTCACCCTGACTGAGTATGTGTGTGCATGCACGTGTAGGTTGAGCACTTGAGCGTGACCGTGTGTGTTCCGTCGTGTGCTCGGACATGCATGCATTAGGGCATCGCGCGCGTTTTTGTGTCCATGTGTACGTGTGACTGTTGCATACACGTAGGGGGAGTACGTGTAGGGGCCACTAAGGAGCAGTCAAATCACACAGTAAGTTAGTGGAAAGAAGCAACCATCATTTCACTCTTCAATGACACGTACGCAGTATAAAATGATTGATATGGAGAGAAAAAGAAAACCATTGTATATACACTAGCAGGAGCCTAAGCTACAAGCCTGCTTGCTTAGGTTGCTCTCTTCACAAGCATAGAATGACGGGCCTGATCCCGCAGCTGGGAGAAGGGAACAATGTTCTGCGTAGACGCGGTCGACATCGGTGAGGGAGAAAACCCACAGTCGGTGCGTCCCAATCGGGGGTCACTGCGGTATGGGCCGATGTCGTGTCCCAACCGCCCTTCTAGCTACAGCCCGACGTCCCAGGTAGTCCATCTTCCTTTTGGAGCCGGCTTGCTCCATTGTCGTAGCTCCATCTCCATGTCGATCTTTCTCTACTTCTACCGGCTTCTACTTCTGATGAGTTTATGTCTCATGAACAAGTGTCAGTACTAATCACACTTCTTCAATATCTTTGCCATCAGGGATGCTCAGGTCGATTTTAGTGGAACTGCACAAAAGCATTGTATGATCTGAGGGTGCCAGAACTGCACAAAAGCATTGTATGATCTGAGGGTGCCAGTCGTCTTTCCTTTGACAGGTTCTACCTGGCCAGGAAATTAAATCCTGTTTAGGGTTTAGGGTTTAAGTCGTAGTGACCCCATCCGTAGTTTTTCTTTCGTACACGCTCTCACAACTTTTGTCTTTAGTTGTGAAGTAAATATCGGCTATGATCTGTGAATCATTGAGATGCATCAGCATGCGTGTTAGTTTTCCTTTGTATTTGATGGAATGTTGTAACGGGGCAACCTTGGAATAGGAATGAAAATTGAGTGGAAAGTTTTCGTTTTTCCGGAGAAAAAATGGAAACGGAGAGAAACCAACGTTTCGTTTCGTTGGATCGCGCCATCGAGCAAAACCAACGTTTAAATCACGTCTGTCGTGTTCGTGTCTCACCCTCCTCCATGTCTCGACCCCACATGGTTGCTCGGCATGCCACTCACCGCAAACCGAGTATACGATAACTTTCCCGCCTGCTTGTCGATGGATCGCGCCATGGAGTACTAGCACTACTAGAAGAGATTGACGAGTTGGGGGAGGACAGCTAGCTGTAGCACGGACTCCCAAGAACTTTTTACATGCATGTTGTAGCCGGCTATTGCGACCTTTGAACGCGGAGCAATCGTGTGCACCAGGAAGCGGTGTGGGTGGTGCTCTCTCGGCCGGCATGCCACTTCAATGTCGGCACCAATGAGAGGTAGCGTCCGCTCTGGCTGGGCATGAATGCAGCACCGACCGTTTTGGGCGGGAAGCACACGCGGGTGATGAAGAGGGTTCGGGTTGGTCAGGACCGGCCGTGGCAGTGGTCCGAACGTCCACAAACAAGAGATGTTGTACGTTAATGTTGTTGTGTATATAATTAACAACGTAAATAATGTGCCAGTTGGACAAATATAATTGGAGATGGAGATGGAAATGGAATTTTACGTAAACACGGAAATGGATGTTTATGTCTATGTGTGTGTGTGCGACGACTCTCACGACCTGGAAGCGGGGGCGTGTTTTTGATCGAGTTTTCTTTCTTGGTACATTAAAAAATTGTCTGCCAATTTCTCGTGTCGTTTAAAAAATTGTCTGCCAGTTTTCATTACTTTTTTCTCTGGAATGTGCGGTATCTATTTAAATCACTGCTATGGAGAGATTTGTTTACTCCATTATAGCCTCTTGTTTGATAGAGTTTCTCGCGTCTTCGCTCTCTCACCCTCTCCATATCAAAACAAGGATGACAGTGTCCACTCTATCTCTCTCCTCACCGGGTGGTCGACAGATTCCGGCCGGAATCACCGTCCGCTTACGGGAGGTGAGGAGTGTGCGCATTGACATTTGTCGCCTCAGTGATGGAGGAAGCCGATGCGCACCGTCCTTCCGGAGTCGTCGCTAGCGCGCGACGAAGGATCCTCCGCGCCCCTTGTTCGCCTGAACGGTCGTTTCTGGGCAGGATCCCGCCTGCCCGCCTAAACGACATTCGCGCCCACCTGGATTACTTCTGCTTGTAACTGTCCTGCTCCCCAGGTCACTGCACGTTGCGGGTTTTCTTCTATGCGACTACTCCACACTCCCCATGTATAGTAGCTAGGGTTCGTCGACTAGTCCAACATCACCTACTAGTACTATTATTATAGAAAATGCCACTCAAAAAGTTGTCCTGATTTATGCCTGGTGGAGGTATACATGTTGTTTTCGACAAAAAGTACATGGTGGTTGTTGCGGTCATTGTCCATATGGTGGTAGTACTATCACTGGTTAAATGAAGAAATGTTTTTTTTCTCGGGTATCCTGGTTTAGTTCCCATCAAGATAATTATGATGCTTCTGTTTGTTGGTGTACTTTTCATTAATTATCATTGACAATTGAGATGTCGTTGCTAATCTTGTAAAACAAAGTAACAACACTATATCCCTTTTTAATATTTTTGGAAACAGCGATGCGTATCTCCATACCCGGGCATGTCTTCCTCAATTTTAGTGGAACTGCACAAAATTGGATGGCCATTGTTGTTCCGCCTCACTGTCCTCTGCCACGTGGTTCTTCCTTCCTCGAGCTTGATTACTGAGAAGAAACAGACCACAGTGAGGATTTGTCGAACTTCATAGGTGCCTCACCCAAACTTGATGCCAAATGGATGAAGCATCACCACGATGACCTATCGATGCTCATGGTTGCGCCTCATGGTTGTCTCGGCTGGTGAAGCTGATCAATTTTCAATGAAAAACAAGTTGTCTTCCATCAGTGCTCTTTGCTTGTTATGCACAAAGATGATATCCTTCGTCAGTTCACCTTGGTTGCGTTGGAGACGCAGTCGTCTTTCACGTTGGTGCAATTTTATCACACAATTGGCTATGAACCAAATGTTTCCTCGAAGAAGGATCGACGTTGGTACTAAGAGCATAAGTTTTGTATTAATTTCTAAGCCTTCTCACAACTTTGTCTCCAGCTCCCCTGTAATTTTATTTGTCCAGCTATTAACTTTGATTTAAAAAATGGTGTGGACTAAAAACCCGGATGGACGTAGTAGCCCTCCATTTTTATTTACTCCGCATATTAGATTTGACTGAAGGCAAACTTTGTAATACTCTCAAACCTTTCCGATAGTTGAAATTAAAATTCTTTATTTGTACACACTCTCACACGTTTCCGACAATTTGGCGCATGTGTGGTTGTTCACTTAAGGGAGGGTAGTGTACCGCACGTGAAAGACAGGAAGTGCGACCAGGACGCGTGGGCGTGGATCGTTAGTTCATCGGAAGTAGTAGTAGTTTTCTTCACTGTACATTAAATAAAGAGTTTAGTTTCGTACTTACACAATTTAAAACGATTGTTATGGAGAGAATAAGAAAACCACTCCACTATATATTAGTCGTATACACGATAGTACTATATGGACGCAGCTTCATTGACTTAGTGCACCTGCCTTTGGGTTTATGACAGGTGGGCCCAAAATGTGGCTGGCTCACATGTCATACAGCCAAAAGCAGGGGCAGTGAAGGCACCGGAGCTCAGTCCGTACTACAATAGTATATATATAAGCTGGAGCCTCAGCGCTTGTTCGCTAGGGTTTGCACTCTCCACACTCTCGCCGCACTACATATATATATATACACGCTGGAGGCTCAGAGTTCATTTGCTAGGGTTTGCTATATTCACAGTCTCTCACCCTCTCATTCACCAGATCTAAACAAGACTACGTTGGCCTCTGTCTCTCTCTCCCCCCTCACAGCTGGTGAAGGAGGCGTACGTATCCCGTCGCACCGGGAAGGGGAGGAGGTGCAGCATTCACTCTATCGCCTTCGCGAGGGAGGCAATCCACTGCCGGCTGCGCTGTTCTTTTTCACCCAGCGACTGTGCGGGGGGCCACCGACCCCTTCTTCCTTGTTGTCGTACGTAGTGTGGGCAGATCCGGCCTCCCGCCGCACGCCTTGCCACATCCCGACGACCCTAAGGCATAAGTTTCTTTGAAACCGCCATTGCTCTAGCTGCATGTGGATCTTTTTCGATCTGTAGTCGAATCTAGGTCTTGGTTCAAAGAGGAAGAAGGGTGCGGTGGGCTGGAGCAAGAATCTAGGACGTGGTTCAATGAGGAAAGGAGGGGAGGAAAGTAGTATAAACTGGCTTATCCAGCCCCTTTGTTGGTCGAAAAGGGAAAAGGGGGTAACCCAGTACACACATCTGTAAGGAACCGTTCTCTTTGTTGAAAAGGGAAAGAAACTGGGGGGTCAGGGTAGTTTGTGCAGGACTAGATTTGTTGCCCTCACATTGGAAAAAGGTTCAAAGAGAACAAATATGGGACCAATGCATATATGCTGCTTGGCTACATACTCTGCATCACCCATTTATACGTGTGGACGCACATGGTGCTGGCATGTCCCATCATTTTTGCTGTTGTTAATCTAAGAATGCCACCGGAAAATTGAAGCAATGCCACTGTTAAAAGTAAATTACATTTTTTAACGAATGTTGTTTCAAGAGAATGTCTCTGTTAATATGAATCAATGCAACCGTTTTAGAAATGCTACTATCCTACTTTGTTTTCCATCCAAGATAAGTTAGATGCTTCTTTCTGTCACCGTTTGTTTCATCCTCCTTTATCGGCAAGTAATTGTTTCCTTTTTGCCTCTGTTAAAACAGGGGTATCGATTCAACTTGTTGCTATTGCGACATTTTGCTTCACTACTCGAAACACTTATGTTTTAAGAGTGTTTTGTGCAGTTCAACTTGAATGTCACACCTATGACTTTGCTTAATTTTGGTGGAACTGCACAAAAGGAGATCGAGATTTGTTTCCAGTCTTCGTGGCGAGTTGTTTCAAATCTTGGTCTCATCCACATGATGTGCAGTGTGCTTTGAAGATGTTGTGCTACTTGCTTTGGTATTGTTTTAAATAAATGTTGAATTGAAGCTATTGTATTAGTGCCATCAATTACTGGCTTATAAAGGGGGTGATGCTGAATTTGTATTAACAAAGCAACAAGCATCATGTCTGGGTTGGTCCCATTTTTGTTCACTACTTTTTTTTTAGTTTTCAAAAAAGTAGTGAACAAAAATGGGACCAACCCAGACATGATGCTTGTTGGCTTTGTTACAACAAATTCAGCATCACCCCCTTTATAAGCTAGTAATTGATGCCACTCTCAGAATTAACTACTGAATCTTATTTCAAAAACTGCAACACTTGTTAGGGATTGGCGGGATTACCATTTTTGTGGCCGCATGTTTCATCCTCCTTTATTAGCCAGTAATTGATTCCTTTTTTGCCTCTGTTTAAACAGGGATATCTATTCAACTTGTTGCTATTGCGACCATTTTGCTTCGCTACGCGAAACACTTTGCTTGATTTCAGTGCAACTGCACAAAACGAGATTGGATTTCCTATTCGTGTTGGCATATTCGTATTTTATCATGGTGGTCTCATGAAAGGTCAGTACAGGCCTTCATCCACATGATTGTGCAGTGTGCTTTGAGATGTTGTGCTACTTGTATTGGTACTATTTTAAATAAATGTTGAATTGAAGCTATTGTATTGCTGTCTTTTCCCATTAAGTAGTGAACAAAATGGGACCAACCCAGACATGATGCTTGTTGCTTTGTTACAACAAACTTTGCATCACCCCCTTTATAAGTAGATGGAAGCACATATTGTTGTTACGCCCACTCTCCCCTGGAACTGTTTATGCTTTTCGTTAATCTAATGCCACTGGTAAAATTAAGCAATGCCACTCTCAGAATTAATTAACTACTGAATCTTAGTTCAAAACTGCAACACTTGTTAGGAATGGTACTATCCTGCTTTGTAGTTCTTTCTACATGTTTAATCAAGGTATTGTTAAGATAATGTCTCTGTTAAAATGAATCAGTTGCATTGTTTTAGGAATGGTACTTTTCTGCTTTGTCGTTCTTTATACATGTTGAAACAAGGCATTGTTAAAATAATGTCTCAATCAATATGAATGAATCACACTGATGGAGAATTGATACTCTCCTGCTTTGTTTCCCATTAAGATAAAGTAGATCAGTAGATGCTTTTCTTCTGGGAGTACAAGTCATCAACCGGTATTTCTCAGTAATTGTTTCCCTTATACCTATTGTTGCTTATAGGGATATCAAAATTAAAGCTCGGTTTTATTCCGACTTCGATTTTAGTTGAACTGCACAAAAGGAGCCAATGTGTCCAAGGCAAACTGCTGCATTACTGGGTCCAGTTGGTCATTCCACTTTGCAGAAAGAAGCAGTCACTGTTTGTGCTACATTACAGAAGGAATGGCCGAGAAGCTTTACAGAGTATTATTAGACGCTGGTGACATGACTAGTCTGCAGAGAGCATTGGCAATTTAACAACACGTGGAGTGCCCTGGGCAAAAAGTGCCCAAACAAGTACAAGAAGCTACGATAGGACTCCACGATCATAGGCATTACATATTTTGAATGGGAAAAGCTTGTCAAAGTTTAATCAATGATGTTAGCAAGAAGACATTAGTTTAATATATTGGAATTGGAAAACCTTGTCAAAATTTGCTCATTGATGTTAGCCAGAAGACATGCATTTGATATTTTTGAGTGGGACGCCCTTGCTGTGAGCAGCGTCGCGTGTTTTTTCCTATTCCTGTGTTCAGTTTAGAAGTAAATAGTTACGCTGCTGAGATATTCCTGTGTTAAGAGTTTGTTCTGAATATTGTCTATGTAATGCCAGGCCTTGTGTTTGATTGCAAAGTTGAGCTTGGAATGTTGTGGCATGCGACATCACGAGCTGTTCACCATGCCTCCTGAGAATAATGCTTCGTATTGTTTTGCATGTCGATCTAATGCCAGTGATTTGCTTGTTAAGAAGATCATCCTCTTCTGTTATTTCAGTGCTTAAGAAGTTCATCGTCTTATGTTTCATTCATAGCCTATACGACAAGTCGGGTAGGTTAGACGTGAAACCATATGATCTTCTGACCAACTCATCATATTAGGCCGTGATTGGATCGTCGTTTTCCAACCAAAACTGCTTGTAAAACTGACGCTTGTAAATAAAAGCAGATGGTCTCGGGCGAAGGGCTTGGTTGGTCGATTTCGACTAGTAAAATATCGGAAGTACTTCACACACGATAAAAACGTTGAACGTCACTCGGACGATTGCTAATCCAGCTGTTAGCTGTTGTTTCAGCCTTGCCCATGGATGGCATGATACGCACGTCGTGCATGTATCGTCTGGTAATGTCGTCATATAGCAGTGCTCGTAAAATATACACTGGTCTCTAAAATTACACACGTAACCCGCCGGTTTTACTTACAGACCTCGGGCCCTCGGTTTCATTATGCCTGTATTTTATGCATTGTTTCCGATGACGAGTAAATTACACTTGTATGTTAATACAGGTTTGAAATAAACCAGAGCTCCCAAGCGCGGCCTTATCGTTTCATGCCGTCTCAGTTTCTCGAAGGTGCTCATAGGTGTCCGATGATCCTGGTTTCCTGAATGAGCAGCGGGCGCTGTATCAGACCATCCGTAGGGCCCGCGAGGCCCTCTCTGTCACCCTTCTAGTTGTTGCGCTCGCCGTGGTGTCGAGCATTGTTAACATCGTCAACGAACATGAGGATTCAGGAGATGACTTTATTTTGACTACATGACACTAGGGACCTACTAGGGCCATAGCCGTACGTACGCAAGTGCTTCCTTATTATGTACAACTATATTTTTTTTGCTTCCTCCTGGTTTCCTAACATCACGGTCCCACACCATTGTCAACCTATGTAGTCAATATAAACGAGAGAATTGCACAAGGTGCGGCCGACAGCTGGGACCAAGCAGCTCGAGCAGTATTTGTGTTTTTGAGGCGTGAGCACTACAGAGTTTTTCTTGGCGATGATTTCGTTGTTGTTCAGAGGAGAGCAAGGTATTAACTGGGTGGGCTGTGGCCCGTCTAGCCCAGGCCAGATATCAAGCCTAGATATTAATTTTTCAAGATGAAAATGGCTAGCCCAGCTATACATTTTTTTGAGGAATACCAGGCAAGGTCAACTTGTTATTCTCTGCCCCGCTGGGCTGCAAATCTTTCCTAGGAGGGATGCATTAGGCTTAACAGGAAAATGAGCTTTAAAAAATAATAAATGGGATGTAATTATAAAAACTGGGCAGTAACTATAAAAATGCACCAAACACGAAATTAGTTTATAAAATATTATTTATGGATTTTGAAAATCTTAATTTTTCATTGTTGCGCGTGCAATGTTTCATTGGATTTTTATGTAATATAAATTTATATTTAATCTGACTAGAAATTTCGGGATAAAAATATTTCGGATCCCATCAAAATGTGGGAAATTTTAATGAATTCTATCTTCAAGGGTTGGTTGAAATTATTAATCATTGTCCTAGCTAGAAAATGGGTTGTACTTTTAACAAACTGTAAATGGGTTGTAGTAAATTCCATTAGAATTCAAAAATGGGTTGTACATTCTTACAAATCGCAAATGGGCTATAAGTTCTCTGCCACACACTTATGGGCCTACTAAGTTGACGCGTCCCCTAAAAATAATAAGTTGACGCGTATGCAAGGCTTTGTGAACTTATTATAGTCAACACACGGTTCTAGCAGTAGTGGCCGTTGGATGTCTATCCAACGGATGTCGTGCTTCTTCTTCAATCTCGGATATTCTTAGCTTCGGCCGCCCAAAAAATGATTCCTCCCCCTGACATCTGGGGTGCACCGTTTTGGAGGCTGACCTGTGGGCCTACTAAGTTGGCACGTACCAAGGGCTTTGTCAACTTAGTCAATATAAACGATTCTAGCTTCAGTGACCATACAATGTCCATCCAACGGCCGTAGTGCTTCTTCAACCTCTTGTCTTCTTGCTCCAGCCGCCCAAAGCAGCGGCGGTCGTGCCGCCTGCTCCTGCCTCCCGTGGCCGGCTGTGCTGCCATGGAGGCCTCACCGCCCCCATACTACTCCCATCACTAGCCAGGCCATTCCTCCACTCACCCACACCCCCTGTTATTCTGCGGCGACGGCAGCCTCACACCGCAGCCGAACCAGTTAACCCTCGTACTCCTCTCCGCGCGGGCTTCCGCTGCTGCGTCTTCCCCGGCTTCGCGTCGTCCCCTTCCTAGGCCTCGCCGTCGTCCACCACCCTGGTGCTCTCGGTGCGGCATGGTCAACGTGGTCAATGACCGACTTCCATCGGAAGAGTACTTTGCGTGGAGAGGCTGACAGCTGGGTCCACGGCGGCCACAAGGAAATGCCTCCTTATTACGTGCAAAATAATTATTCCTCCACCTGACAGCAGGGACCCACCGGACGGGCCACCTTATTTTGCAAAAAAAATGTTTCCCCCCTGACTGCTGGGACCCACCGGACGGGCCATCGTATTTCGCAAAAAAATGTTCCCCCCGCTGTCAGCTCGGACCCACCGGAAGTGCCTCCTTATTACGCACAAAAAAATGAATACTCCCCCTGCTAGCTGGTACCCACCTTGGTGGGAGGCTGACTTGTGGGCCTACTAAGTTGACGGGGACGGAGGGGTTTGTCAACTTAGTCAATATGAATGATTCTAGCTCCAGTGACCGTACGATGTCCATCCAACAGCCATAGTGCTTCTTCAGCCTCTGGTCTTCTTGCTCCAGCTGCCCAAAGCAGCGCTGGTCGTGCCGCATGCTCCTGCCTCCCATGGCCGGCTGTGCTGCCGCGGAGGCCTCACCGCCCCCTACTATTCCCACCGCTGGCCAGGCCCTACGGCGACGGCACCCTCACACCGCAGCCGAACCAGTGAACCCTCGTAATCCTCTCCGCGCGGGCTTCCACTGCTGCGTCTTCCCCGGCTCTGTGTCGTCCCCTTCCTAGGCCTCGCCGTCGTCCACCGCCCTGGTGCTCTCGACGCGGCATGGTCAACGTGGTCAAGGAACGACTTCCATCGGGCGTGGACTGTCCGTGGAGAGGCTGACAGCTAGGTCCATGGCCGCAGCAAGGAAGTACCTCCTTATTACGCGGAAAATAATGATTCCTCCACCTGACAGCAGGGAGCCACCGGACAGGCCATCGTATTTTGCAAAAAAAAAACGTTTCCCCCCTGATTGCTAGGACCTACCAGCTACATCTTCGCATGCAAGGGAGTGCATCCATATTACGGGCAAAAAAAATGATTCGCCCCCTGACTACTGGGACCCACCAGCTACATCTTCGCACGCAAGGAGGTGCTTCCATGCAAAAAAAAACGATTCGCCCCCCTGACTGTTGGGACCCACCAGCTACATCTTCGCACGCAAGGAATTGCCTGACAGTCGGGACCCACCTAGTCGAAGCGTACGTAGCATTGTCATTCTGGTCGCGAACGTGTACGTACATACTGGTCGATGTAGAGGCGCGCACGTGTCGTAGTAGAGGCGCGCACGTAGCATGTACACGTACGTACAACGGCCAGGGTGCAAGAAAGTAAATACGGCCACGTACGTACATATGGGCGGGGTCTCGAACGCCTACTCGCGCATACGTACGGCCAGGGCTCGTGTACATGGCTGGGTCAGAACGGAGAAACTGCACCGTCGTCATATTCATGGGGAGGCAACGGAATGCGTCGTGTTCATGGGGAGGCAATGGAATGCGCCATGTTCATCGGGAGGCAACGGAACGCATGGGAGCCAACCGGCTTGGACGAAACAGGCGATGGAAACGAGGCCTGGCATAACACAGAACGGAGGAAACAACTTTGTGTTCGACCGGCCACGTTCGAAACGGGATCCTGTTCATCGGGAGGGGTCTGGCGTACCGCAAAACGGAGGAAACGGATCTCCTACGGTCAAAACGGGGGTCCTGTTGATCGGGAGGGGTGTAGCATACCGCAAAACAAACGAAACGGACTTGTGTTGGAGCGCTACGGTCGAAACGGGGTTCCTGTTCATCGGGAGGGGTGTGGCGTACCACAAAACGAGACTCCACGGGATACTGTTCATCTCCACCGTCGACCTCCTCCAGCCTCCACGGGCTACTATTCATCCACCCTCGACCTCCTCCAGCCTCCACGGGCTCCTGTTCATCCAGCCTCCACCATGCACTACTCCACCGGCTACTGTTCAACCACCCCTCTCCACGGGCTCCTGTTCAACCACCCCTCCACGGGCTACTGTTCATCCACCCTCCACAGTTTACTGTTCATCCAGCCCTCCACGGGGTCGTCCTGTTCATCCAGCCCTCCACGGGGTCCTGTTCATCCAGCCCCAACCGGCTCGATCGATCGGGGTCCTGTTCATCCAGAGGCAATGCCACGGGGTCCTGTTCATCCACCCCCACCGCTCACTGTTCATCCAACCCCCCTGCAACGCTCACTATTCATCCAGAGACAGCATCCATCGGCTTTAGTTAGTAGCAGTAGTGAAGGAATCGCTCAATCGGGTTCAGTTAACAGCCATCGATCGATCGCTCGGGTTCAGTAACGCGTAGCCTGCAGTGCAATCGCTCGGGTTCAGTTAGAGCCCAACGCCTCACACACAAGTGTGTACGTGTACGAGAGAAACGCGCATCGCTCGGCCCCGACCACCCACCATAACTGGGAACACCCCGATATTTTCCTCGCCCGCGCTTCTACCATGGTTTTTTCCGTCATGGACGGACCAAAGAATGTCATGCAGCTACGTCTCCGGCCCGCCTAGGACGAAAAACCCATTTCCTGTCATGATTTTTTGTCATAGAAGTAGGAGCCCACCACATCTATGATGATACCGGGTTTTGTCACAATTATTGTCATAGAAGTGTCATAAGTATGACAGAAAAAAATCGTTTGGCCCAAAATGTCACGGATGTGTCTTTTTTTGTAATGATGATGAGGAGGGAGTAGTTCACCCTCGGGGCTGAGGGTATGTACCAGTAGCTATGTGTTTGATCTCTCTCTCTCTCTCTCTCTCTCTCTCTCTCTCGTGTTCTTGATTTGGCATGATCTTGATGTATCGCGAGCTTTTCTATTACAGTTGGATCTTATGATGTTTCTCCCCCTCTACTCTCTTGTAATTGATTGATTTTCCCTTTGAAGTTATCTTATCGGATTGAGTCTTTAAGGATTTGAGAACACTTGATGTATGTCTTGCATGTGCTTATCTATGGTGACAATTGGATATCACGTGATCTACTTGATGTATGTTTTGGTGATCAACTTGAGGGTCAGTGACCTTGTGAACTTATGCATAGGGGTTGGCACACGTTTTTGTCTTGACTCTCCGGTAGAAACTTTGGGGAACTCTTTGAAGTACTTTGTGTTGGTTGAATAGATGAATCTGATATTGTGTGATGCATATCGTATAATCATACCCACGGATACTTGAGGTGACATTGGAGTATCTAGGTGACATTAGGGTTTTGGTTGATTTGTGTCTTAAGGTGTTATTCTAGTACGAACTCTAGGATAGATCGATCAGAAAGGATAACTTTGAGGTGGTTTCGTACCCTATAATAATCTCTTCGTTTGTTCTCTGCTATTAGTGACTTTGGAGTGACTCTTTGTTGCATGTTGAGGGATAGTTATATGATCCAATTATGTTATTATTGTTGAGAGAACTTGCACTAGTGAAAGTATGAACCTTAGGCCTTGTTTCCTAGCATTGCAATAGTGCTCACTTTTATCATTAGTTACCTTGCTGTTTTTATATTTTTCAGATTACAAAAACCTATATCTACCATCCATATTGCACTTGTATCACCATCTCTTCACCGAACTAGTGCACCTATACAATTTACCATTGTATTGGGTGTGTTGGGGACACAAGTGACTCTTTGTTATTTGGTTGCAGGGTTGTTTGAGAGAGACCATCTTCATCCTACGCCTCCCACGGATTGATAAACCTTAGGTCATCCACTTGAGGGAAATTTGCTACTGTCCTACAAACCTCTGCACTTGGAGGCCCAACAACGTCTACAAGAAGAAGGTTGTGTAGTAGACATCAAACGTCATCAACCCATATTTGTGGGAGGTGATGCAGCCAAAAATTCTGCACCAAGTAGAGATACTACTTGTGCATCCAAAAACCCTTAAACCCAAATCTTATTTTCAAGAGTCCACCATACCTACCTAAGGATTGAGTAAAATCCTTAAAGTAAGTTGTCATCGGTGCAATAAGGCAATAAAAATTGCTTCTAAAAGTGCGAGGTCATTTAGTGTAAGAGAAAATTGAGCATTGTACGAACTTGTGATGGCAAAGAATAAAAGCGACAGATTGCATAATAAAGGTTGCCATCATAAGGGGTAATATAATCTGACGTTCTTTTGCACTAAGGGATTGAGCATACAAACAACAAGCGCATGGAAACCTCTGCTTCCCTCTGTGAAGGGCCTATCTTTTACTTTTATGTATTTACTTTCATGCAAGAGTCAAAGTTTTTTCTCTATTCCTTTTTATTTTTCTCTTTTAGCAAGCATCATGTGGTGAAGAAAGATCTAGGCACATATGTCTAGTTGAATATGGGTATCATGAGTTATTATTGTTGACATCACCCTTGAGGTGAATGCATTCAGAGGCGAAATTATAAGCCCCTATCTTTCTATGTGTCCTGTTGAAACCTTTTGCTCATGTGTATGCGGTGAGTGTTAGCAATCATAGAAGACTATATGATGGTTGAGCATGTGGACTTGCCTAAAGGCTCTGATACGTGACCCTTCCTGAAAAGATGATGAATTGTAGTTGCAAAGTTGAGTGAGAACATAATTTGTTGGTTTCCAATAGAGTTTATGCTTTATACTTCGATGTTGTGATGAATTGTTACTTATTCATGAGAAGCCTATGATAAAAGCTCTACGATAAAAGTCTTATGCTATAGTTTGTTGTTGTTATAATAATTCACATGATGCTTCTATGTCCGTATTTTGTTTTTATCGACACCTCTCTCTCTTTAAGCATGTGGACATGTTTTTCTATTTTGGTTTTCGCTTGAGGACAAGCGAGGTCTAAGCTTGCGGGAGTTGATACGTCCATTTTGCATCATGTTTATATACTGTTATTTATAATGTTTTTATGCATAATAATGCTTTTTGGACTAATTCTAATGCCTTTTCCCTCATAACATGCAACGTTCACACAAAGAGGGAGAATTCCGGCAATTGGAAATCTGGACCTGAAAAAGCTATGTCAGGCTACCTATTCTGCGCAACTCCAAATGAGCTGAAACTTCACGAGGAATATTTATGGAATAATTAAGAAATACTAGAGCAAATAACAACCGAGGGGGGCCACCTAGTGAGCACAAGACACCAGGGCGTGCCAGGCCCCCCAGGCGCGCCCTGGTGGGTTGTGCTCAGCCCAGCCCACCTCCGGTGCCCATCTTCTGGTATATAAGTCATTTTGACCTAGAAAAAAAGGGGAGGACTTTCGGGACAAAGCGTCGCCGTCTCGAGGCAGAACTTGGGCAGGAGCACTTTTGCCCTCCAACGGAGCGATTTCGCCGGGGGAATGATTCGTATCCAACATATCTATAATTTTTTATTGTTACATGCTATTATATTACCTGTTTTGGATGTTTATGGGCTTTACTATACACTTTTATATCATTTTTGGGACTAACCTATTAACCGGAGGCCCAACCCAAATTGCTATTTTTTTGCCTATTTCAGTGTTTCGCAGAAAAGGAATATCAAACGGAGTCCAAACGGAATGAAACCTTCGGGAGGGTTATTTTTTGAACGAAAGCAATCCATAAGACTTGGAGTAGACGTTAGGGAAGCTTCGAGGAAGCCACGAGGAAGGGAGGCGCGCCCCCACCCTCGTGGGCCCCTCGTGGCTCCCCTGACCGACTTCTTTCACCTATATATATCCATATACCCCGAAAACATCGGGGAGCACCTTAGATCGGGAGTTCCGCTGCCGCAAGCCTCTATAGCAAACAAACACCAATCGGGACCCTGTTCCGGCACCCTGCCAGAGGAGGGATCCCTCACCGGTGGCCATCTTCATCATCCCGGCGCTCTCCATGACGAGGAGGGAGTAGTTCACCCTCGGGGCTGAGGGTATGTACCAGCAGCTATGTGTTTGATCTCTCTCTCTCTCTCTCTCTCTCTCTCTCTCTCGTGTTCTTGATTTGGCACGATCTTGATGTATCGCGAGCTTTGCTATTATAGTTGGATCTTATGATGTTTCTCCCCCTCTACTCTCTTGTAATGAATTGAGTTTTCCCTTTGAAGTTATCTTATCGGATTGAGTCCTTAAGGATTTGAGAACACTTGATGTATGTCTTGCCGTGCTTATATATGGTGACATTGGGTTATTCACGTGATCTACTTGATGTATGTTTTGGTGATCAACTTGTGGGTTCACCTTGTGAACTTATGCATAGGGGTTGGTGTTGGGGAACGTAGTAATTTCAAAATTTTCCTACGCACATGCAAGATCATGGTGATGCATCGCAACGAGAGGGGAGAGTGTGTCCACGTACCCTCGTAGACCGAAAGCGGAAGCGTTATGTCAACACGGTTGATGTAGTCGTACGTCTTCACGATCCGACCGATCCAAGTACCGAACGTACGACACCTCCGAGTTCAGCACACGTTCAGCTCGATGACGATCCCCGGACTCCGATCCAGCAAAGTGTCAGGGATCAGTTCCATCAGCACGACGGCGTGGTGACGATAATGATGTTCTACCGACGCAGGGCTTCGCCTAAGCACCGCAACGATATGACCGAGGTGGAATATGGTGGATGGGGCACCGCACACGGCTAAGGAACGATCACGAAGATCAACTTGTGTGTCATGGGGTGCCCCCCTGCCCTCGTATATAAAGGAGCAAGGGGGAGGGGGCGGCCGGCCAAGGGAGGGCGCGCCAGGGAGGAGTCCTACTCCCACCGGGAGTAGGACTCCCTCCTTTCCTAGTCCAACTAGGAGAGGGGAAGGAAGGGAAGGAAAGGGAGAAGGAAGGAGAGGGAGGAAAAGGAGGAAAGGGGGCCCGACCCCCTAGTCCAATTCGGTTTAGGCTAGGGGGGCCGCGCGCCCTGCCTCCTCTCTTCCACCACTTGGCCCATGAGGCCCATTGCTTCTTCCTCGTATTCCCGTAACTCCCCGTTACCCCCGAAAATACCCGAATCACTCGGAACCCTTCCGATGTCCAAATATAGTCGTCCAATATATCGATCTTTACGTCTCGACCATTTCGAGACTCCTCGTCATGTCCCCGATCTCATCCGGGATTCCGAACTCCTTCAGTACATCAAAACTCATAAACTCATAATATAACTGTCATCGAAACCTTAAGCGTGCGGACCCTACGGGTTCGAGAACTATGTAGACATGACCGAGACACGTTTCCGGTCAATAACCAATAGCGGAACCTGGATGCTCATATTGGCTCTCACATATTCTACGAAGATCTTTATCGGTCAAATCGCATAACAACATACGTTGTTCCCTTTGTCATCGGTATGTTACTTGCCCGAGATTCAATCGTCGGTATCCAATACCTAGTTCAATCTCGTCACCGGCAAGTCTCTTTACTCGTTACGTAATGCATCATTCCGTAACTAACTCATTAGTTACATTGCTTGCAAGGCTTATAGTGATGTGCATTACCGAGAGGGCCCAGAGATACCTCTCCGACGATCGGAGTGAAAAAACCTAATCTCGAAATACGCCAACCCAACATGTACCTTCGGAGTCACCTGTAGTACTCCTTTATAATCACCCAGTTACGTTGTGACGTTTGGTAGCACCCAAAGTGTTCCTCCGGTAAACGGGAGTTGCATAATCTCATAGTTACAGGAACATGTATAAGTCATGAAGAAAGCAATAGCAATATACTAAACGATCAAGTGCTAGGCTAACGGAATGGGTCATGTCAATCACATCATTCTCCTAATGATGTGATCCCGTTAATCAAATGACAACTCTTTTGTCCATGGCTAGGAAACATAACCATCTTTGATAAACGAGCTAGTCAAGTAGAGGCATACTAGTGACACTATGTTTGTCTATATATTCACACATGTATTATGTTTCCGGTTAATACAATTCTAGCATGAATAATAAACATTTATCATGATATAAGGAAACAAATAATAACTTTATTATTGCCTCTAGGGCATATTTCCTTTAGTCTCCCACTTGCACTAGAGTCAATAATCTAGTTCACATCGCCATGTGGTTTAACACCAACATTCACATATGTATGTGATTAATACCCATAGTTCACATCATCATGTGATCAACACCCAAAGGGTTTGTTCACATCGCTATGTGATTAACACCCAAAGAGTACTAAGGTATGATCATGTTTTGCTTGTGAGAGAAGTTTAGTCAACGGGTCTGTCATATTCAGAGCCGTATGTATTTTGCAAATATTCTATGTCCACAATGCTCTGCATGGTGCTACTCTAGCTAATTGCTCCCACTTTCAATATGTATCCAGATTGAGACTTAGAGTCATCTGGATTGGTGTAAAGGCTTGCATCGTTGTAACTTTTTACGACGGGCTCTTTTATCACCTCCATAATCGAGAAACATCTCCTTAGTCCTCACTAAGGATATTCTTGACCGCTGTCTAGTGATCTACTCTTAGATCAAAATTGTATTCCTTTGTCAAACTCAGAGCAAGGTATACAATAGGTCCCCTTCACAGCATAGCATACTTTATAGAACCTATGACTGAGGCATAGGGAATGACTTTTCATTCTCTTTCTATTTTCTGCCATGGTCGGGTCTTGAGTCTTACTCAACTTCACACCTTTGCATCACAGGCAAGAACTCCTTCTTTGACTGTTCTATTTTGTACTATTTCAAAAATTTATCAAGGTATGTACTCATTGAAAAATCTTATCAAGCGTCTTGATCTATCTATATAGATATTGATGCTCAATGTGTAAGCAGCTTCACCGAGGTCTTTCATTAAAAACTTTTATTCAAGTATCCCTTTATGCTATCCAGAAATTCTATATCATTTCCGATCAACAATATGTCATCTACATATAGTATCAGAAATGCTACAGAGCTCCCACTCACTTTCTTGTAAATAAAGGCTTTTCCGCAAGTCTGTATAATACTATATGCTTTGATCATCTTATCAAAGCGTATATTCCAACTCTGAGATGCTTGCACCAGTCCATAGATGGATCGCTGGAGCTTGCACATTTGTTAGTACCTTTAGGATTGACAAAACCTTCTGGTTGCATCATATACAACTCTTCTTTAAGAAAACCATTAAGGAATGCAGTTTTGACATCCATTTGCCAGATTTCATAAAATGTGGCAATTGCTAACATGATTCGGATAGATTTTTAAGCATCGATACGAGTGAGAAAATCTCATTGTATTCAACACCTTGAACTTTGTCAAAAACCTTTTTCGACAAGTCTAGCTTTGTAGATAGTAACACTACTATCAGCATCCGTCTTCCTCTTGAAAATCCATTTATTCTTAATGACTCACTAATCATCGGGCAAGTTAATCAAAGTCCACACTTGGTTCTCATACATGGATCCCATCTCAGATTTCATGGCCTCAAGCCATTTTGCGGAATCTGGGCTCATCATCGCTTCCCCATAGTTCGTAGGTTCGCCATGGTCAAGTAACATGACCTCCAGAATAGGATTACCGTACCACTCTGGTGCAAATCTTACTCTGGTTGACCTACGAGGTTCGGTAGTAACTTGATCTGAAGTTTCATGATCAATATCATTAGCTTCCTCACTAATTGGTGTAGGAATCACTGGAACTGATTTCTGTGATAAACTACTTTCCAATTCGGGAGAAGGTACAATTACCTTATCAAGCTCTACTTTCCTCCCACTCACTTCTTTCGAGAGAAACTCCTTCTCTGAAAAGGATCCATTTTAGCAACGAATATTTGCCTTCGGATCTGTGATAGAAGGTGTCCCTAACAGTTTCCTTTAGGTATTCTATGAAGACGCACTTCTCCGATTTGGGTTCGAGCTTATCAGGTTGATACCTTTTTCACATAAGCATCGCAACTCCAAACTTTAAGAAACAACAACTTGGGTTTCTTGCTAAACCACAGTTCATATGGTGTTATCTCAACGGTTTTAGATGGTGCCCTTTTAATGTGAATGCAGCTGTCTCTAATGCATAACCCCAAAACGATAATGGTAAATCAATAAGAGACATCATAGATCGCACCATATCAAATAAAGTGCGGTTACGCCGTTCGGACACACCATAACGTTGTGGTGTTCCAGGTGGCGTGAGCTGTGAAACTATTCCACATTGTTTTAATTGAAGACCAAACTCGTAACTCAAATATTCGTCTCCGCGATCAGATTGCAGAAACTTTATTTTCTTATTACAATGATTTTTCTACTTCACTCTGAAATTCTTTGTACCTTTCAATTATTTCAGACTTATGTTTCATCAAGAAGATATACCCATATCTGCTCAAATCATCTCGTGAAGGTCAGAAAATAATGATACTTGCCACGAGCATCAACACTCATTGGATCGCATACGTCGATATGTAATATTTCCAATAAGTTAGTAGCTTGTTCCATTGTTACGGAGAATGGAGCTTTAGTCATCTTGCCCAAAAGGCACGGTTCGCAAGCATCAAATGATTCATAACCAAGTGATTCCGAAAATCCATCTTTATGGAGTTTCTTCATGCTCTTTACACCGATATGACCCAAACGGCAGTGCCACAAATAAGTTGCACTATCATTATTAACTTTGCATCTTTTGGCATCAATAATATGAATATGTGTAGCACTACGATCGAGATCCAACAAACTATTTTCATTGGGTGTATGACCATTGAAGGTTTTATTCATGTAAACATAACAACAATTATTCTCTGACTTTAAATGAATAACCGTATTGCAATAAACATGATCAAATCATATTCACGCTCAACGCAAACGCTAAATAACATTTATTTAGGTTTAACACTAATCTCGAAAATATAGGGAGTGTGCGATGATGATCATATCAATCTTGGAACTATTTCCAACACTCATCGCCACATCCCCTTCAACTAGTCTCTGTTTATTCTGTAACTCCTGTTTTGAGTTACTAATCTTAGCAACCGAACAAGCATCAAATACTCAAGGGTTACTATAAACACTAGTAAGGCACACATCAGTAACCTGTATATCAAATATACCCTTGTTCACTTTGCCATCCTTCTTATCCACCAAATATTCAGGGTATTTCCGTTTCCAGTGACCATTTCCTTTGTAGTGTAAGCACTCAGTTTCAGGCTTTGGTTCAGCTTTGAGCTTCTTCGTGGGAGTGACAACTTGCTTGTCATTCTAGTTGAAGTTCCCTTTCTTTCCCTTTGCCCTTTCTTAAAACTAGTGATCTTGTCAACCATGAACACTTGATGCTCTTTCTTGATTTCTACCTTCGTCGATTTCAACATCACGAAGAGCTTGGGAATCATTTTCGTCATCCCTTGCATACTATAGTTCATCACAAAGTTCTACTAACTTGGTGATGGTGACTAGAGAATTCTGTCAATCACTATCTTATCTGGAAGATTAACTCCCACTTGATTCAAGCGATTGAAGTACCCAGACAATCTGAGCACATGCTCACTAGTTGAGCGATTCTCCTCCATCTTTTAGCCATAGAACTTGTTGGAGACTTCATATCTCTCAACTCATGTATTTGCCTGAAATATTAACTTCAATTCCTGGAACATCTCATATGGTCCATGACGTTCAAAATGTCTTTTAAGTCCCGATTCTAAGCCGTTAAGCATGGTGCACTAAACTATTAAGTAGTCATCATATTGAGCTAGCCAAACGTTCATAATGTCTGCATCTGCTCCTGCAATAGGTCTGTCACCTAGCGGTGCATTAAGGATATAATTCTTCTATGCAGCAATGAGGATAAACCTCAGATCACGGATCCAATCCGCATCATTGCTACTAACATCTTTCAACACAATTTTCTCTAGGAACATATCAAAATAAACATATGAAAGCAACAACGCGAGCTATTGATCTACAACATAATTTGCAAAATACTATCAGGACTAAGTTCATGGTAAATTTAAGTTCAATTAATCATATTACTTAAGAACTCCCACTTAGATAGACATCCCTCTAATCCTCTAAGTGATTACGTGATCCATATCAACTACACCATGTCCGATCGTCACGTGAGATCGAGTAGTTTCAACGGTGAACATCAATATGTTGATCATATCTACTATATGATTCACGCTCGACCTTTCGGTCTCCGTGTTCCGAGGCCATATCTGTTATATGCTAGGCTCGTCAAGTTTAACCTGAGTATTCCGCGTGTGCAACTGTTTTGCACCCGTTGTATTTGAACATAGAGCCTATCACACCCGATCATCACGTGGTGTCTCAGCACGAAGAACTTTCGGAACGGTGCATACTCAGGGAGAACACTTCTTGATAATTTTTAGTGAGAGATCATCTTAAAATGCTACCGTCAATCAAAGAAAGATAAGATGCATAAAGGATAAACATCACATGCAATCAATATAAATGATATGATATGGCCATCATCATCTTGTGCTTGTGATCTCCATCTCCGAAGCACCGTCGTGATCACCATCGTCACCGGCGCGACACCTTGATCTCCATCGTAGCATCGTTGTCGTTACGCCATCTATTTCTTCTATGACTATCGCTACCGCTTAGTGATAAAGTAAAGCAATTACAGGGCGTTTGCATTTCATACAATAAAGCGACAACCATATGGCTCCTGCCAGTTGCCGATAACTTCGGTTACAAAACATGATCATCTCATACAATAAAATATAGCATCACGTCTTGAGATCACATCACAACATGCCCTGCAAAAACAAGTTAGACGTCCTCTACTTTGTTGTTGCAAATTTTACGTGGCTGCTACGGGCTGAGCAAGAACCGTTCTTACCTACGCATCAAAAACCACAACGATAGTTCGTCAAGTTAGTGTTGTTTTAACCTTCGCAAGGACCGGGCGTAGCCACACTCGGTTCAACTAAAGTGAGAGAGACAGACACCCGCCAATCACCTTTAAGCACGAGTGCTCATAACGGTGAAACCAGTCTCGCGTAAGCGTACGCGTAATGTCGGTCCAGGCCGCTTCATCTCACAATACCGCTGAACCAAAGTATGACATGCTGGTAAGCAGTATGACTTGTATCGCCCACAACTCACTTGTGTTCTACTCGTGCATATGACATCTACGCATAAAACCAGGCTCGGATGCCACTGTTGGGGAACGTAGTAATTTCAAAATTTTCCTACTCACACGCAAGATCATCATGATGCATAGCAACGAGAGGGGAGAGTGTGTCCACGTACCCTCGTAGACCGAAAGCGGAAGCGTTATGTCAACGCGGTTGATGTAGTCGTACGTCTTCACGATCCGACCAATCCAAGTACCGAACGTACGACACCTCCGAGTTCAGCACACGTTCAGCTCGATGACGATCCCTGGACTCCGATCCAGCAAAGTGTCGGGGATGAGTTCCGTCAGCACGACGGCGTGGTGATGATAATGATGTTCTACCGATGCAGGGTTTCGTCTAAGCACCGCAACGATATGATCGAGGTGAAATATGGTGGAGGGGGCACCGCACACGGCTAAGGAACGATCACGAAGATCAACTTGTGTGTCATGGGGTGCCCCTTGCCCCCGTATATAAAGGAGCAAGGGGGAGGGGGCGGCCGGCCAAGGGAGGGCGTGCTAGGGAGGAGTCCTACTCCCACCGGGAGTAGGACTCCCTCCTTTCCTTGTCCAACTAGGAGAGGGGAAGGAAGGGAAGGAGAGGGAGAAGGAAGGAGAGGGAGGAAAAGGAGGAAAGGGGGCCGGCCCCTAGTCCAATTCGGTTTGGGCTAGGGGGCCGCGCGCCCTGCCTCCTCTCTTCCACTACTTGGCCCATGAGGCCCATTGCTTCTTCCTCGTATTCCCGTAACTCCCCGGTACCCCCGAAAATACCCGAATCACTCGGAACCCTTCCGATGTCCAAATATAGTCGTCCAATATATTGATCTTTACATCTCGACAATTTCGAGACTCCTCGTCATGTCCCCGATCTCATCCGGGACTCCGAACTCCTTCGGTACATCAAAACTCATAAACTCATAATATAACTGTCATCGAAACCATAAGCGTGCGGACCCTACGGGTTCGAGAACTATGTAGACATGACCGAGACACGTTTCCGGTCAATAACCAATAGCGGAACCTGGATGCTCATATTGGCTCCCACATATTCTACGAAGACCTTTATAGGTCAAACCGCATAACAACATACGTTGTTCCCTTTGTCATCGGTATGTTACTTGCCCGAGATTCGATCGTCGATATCCAATACCTAGTTCAATCTCGTTACCGGCAAGTCTCTTTACTCGTTACGTAATGCATCATTCCGTAACTAACTCATTAGTTACATTGCTTGCAAGGCTTATAGTGATGTGCATTACCGAGAGGGCCCAGAGATACCTCTCCGACGATCGGAGTGACAAAACCTAATCTCGAAATACGCCAACCCAACATGTACCTTCGGAGACACCTGTAGTACTCCTTTATAATCACCCAGATACGTTGTGACGTTTGGTAGCACCCAAAGTGTTCCTCCGGTAAACGGGAGTTGCATAATCTCATAGTTACAGGAACATGTATAAGTCATGAAGAAAGCAATAGCAATATACTAAACGATCAAGTGCTAGGCTAACGGAATGGGTCATGTCAATCACACCATTCTCCTAATGATGTGCTCCCGTTAATCAAATGAAAACTCTTTTGTCCATGGCTAGGAAACATAACCATCTTTGATAAACGAGCTAGTCAAGTAGAGGCATACTAGTGACACTATGTTTGTCTATGTATTCACACATGTATTATGTTTCCGGTTAATACAATTCTAGCATGAATAATAAACATTTATCATGATATAAGGAAACAAATAATAACTTTATTATTGCCTCTAGGGCATATTTCCTTCAGTTGGCACACGTTTTCGTCTTGACTCTCTGGTAGAAACTTTGGGGCACTCTTTGAAGTACTTTGTGTTGGTTGAATAGATGAATCTGAGATTGTGTGATGCATATCGTATAATCATACCCACGGATACTTGAGGTGACATTGGAGTATCTAGGTGACATTAGGGTTTTGGTTGATTTGTGTCTTAAGGTGTTATTCTAGTACGAACTCTTTGATAGATCGAACGGAAAGAATAGCTTCGTGTTATTTTACTATGGACTCTTGAATAGATCGATCAGAAAGGATAAATTTGAGGTGGTATCGTACCCTACAATAATCTCTTCGTTTGTTATCCGCTATTAGTGACTTTGGAGTGACTCTTTGTTGCATGTTGAGGGATAGTTATATGATCCAGTTATGTTATTATTGTTGAGAGAACTTGCACTAGTTAAAGTATGCACCCTAGGCCTTGTTTCCTAGCATTGCAATACCGTTTACGCTCACTTTTATCATTAATTACCTTGCTGTTTTTATGTTTTCAGATTACAAAAACCTATATCTACCATCCATATTGCACTTGTATCACCATCTCTTTGCCGAACTAGTGCACCTATACAATTTACCATTGTATTTGGTGTGTTGGGGACACAAGAGACTCTTTGTTATTTGGTTGCAGGGTTGTTTGAGAGAGACCATCTTCATCCTATGCCTCCCACGGATTGATAAACCTTAGGTCATCCACTTGAGGGAAATTTGCTACTGTCCTACAAACCTCTGCACTTGGAGGCCCAACAATGTCTACAAGGAGAAGGTTGCGTAGTAGACATCAAGCTCTTTTCTGGCGCCATTGCCGGGGAGGTCAGTGCTTGAAGGTATATCTTTAGATCTTGCAATCGAATATTTTAGTTTCTTGTTTTATGACTAGTTTAGTTTATAAAATAAAACTACAAAAAATGGAATTGAGTTTGCCTCATACGCTTCATATTTTTAATATCTTTCGTGAGAATGATGGAAAATAAAATTGTGCTCAATTGCTAGAAGAAGAATGCATTAAAATGTTTGGTACTAGATCTTTGTATGATGAGCAAGATTGCATTGTTGTTAGTATGAGTTCCTTGAATATCCATGATGCTAATGATATGCAAAGCCACAAGCTTGGGGAAGCTATGTTTGATGAAGATGATATTTTTTGTCCCCCAAGTTTTGATGAGAAAATTTATTATGATGGAAGCATGCCTCCTATTTATGATGATTATATACGTATGTCATAAAGAATAAACTTGCTTATGTGCAGAGTAGTAAAATTTCTATGCAAGTAGATCATGAAAAGAATGCTTTATGTGGTGGTTATATTGTTGAATTCATTCATGATGCTACTGAAAAGTATTATGAGGGAGGAATATATGCTTGTAGGAGTTGCAATGATATCAAGTTTCCTCTCTATGTGCTTTAAGATTTAAAGTTATGCTTGTTTTGCCTTCCTATGCTAGTTGATTATTGTTCTCATATGTTGTTTGCTCACAAAATACCTATGCATGGGAAGTGGGTTAGGCTTAAATGTGTGATACGTCTCCAACGTATCTATATTTTTTGATTGTTCCATGCTATTATATTACCCATTTTGGATGTTTATGGGTTTGCTTTACACTTCTATATCATTTTTGGGACTAACCTACTAACCGGAGGCCTAGCCTGAATTGCTGTTTTTTGGCCTATTTCAGTGTTTCGAAGAAAAGGAATATCAAACGAAGTCCAAACGGAATGAAACATTCGGGAGCGATCTTTTTGGAACAAACACAATCCACGGGACTTGGAGTGGACATCAAGCAACAAACGAGGCGGCCACGAGGGTGCCCGGCGCGCCCCCTTGTTGCTCCACCGACATACTTCTTCCTCCTATATATATCCACGTACCCTGAAAACATCCAAAAGCACCACAAAAAACTATTTCCACCACCGTAACCTTTTGTATCCGCGAGATCCCATCTTGGAGCCTTCGCCGGCGCTCCGCCGGAGGGGGAATCGACCATGGAGGGCCTCTACATCATCTCCAAGGCCCTTCCAATGAGTTGTGAGTAGTTTACCACAGACCTTCGGGTCCATAGTTATTAGCTAGATGGCTTATTCTCTCTCTTTGAATCTCAATACAAAGTTCTCCTCGATCTTCTTGGATATCTATTCGATGTAACTCTTTTTGCGGTGTGTTTGTCGAGATCCGATGAATTGTGGGTTTATGATCAAGTTTATCTATGAGAAATATTTGAATCTCCTCTGAATTCTTTTATGTGTGATTAAGTTATCTTTGCAAGTCTCTTCGAATTATCAGTTTGGTTTGGCCTACTAGATTGATCTTTCTTGCAATGGAAGAAGTGCTTAGCTTTGGGTTCAATCTTGCGGTGTCCTTTCCCAGTGACAGCAGGGAAGCAAGGCACGTATTGTATTGTTGCCATCGAGGACAAAAGGATGGGGTTTATATCATATTGCATGAGTTTATCCCTCTACATCATGTCATCTTTCTTAATGCGTTACTCTGCTCTTCTTGAATTTAATACTCTAGATGCAGGCAGGAGTCAGTCGATGTGTGGAGTAATAGTAGTAGATGCAGAATCGTTTCGATCTACTTGTCACGGACGTGATGCCTATATACATGATCATGCCTAGATAATCTCATAACTATGCACTTTTCTATCAATTGCTCGACGGTAATTTGTTTACCCACCGTAATACTTATGCTATCTTGAGAGAAGCCACTAGTGAAACCTATGGCCCCCGGGTCTATCTTTTATCATATAAGTTTTCCATCTACTTTTATTTGCATCTTTTATTTTCCAATCTATATCATAAAAATACCATAAATATTTATCTTATCTTATTATCTCTATCAGATCTCACTTTCGCAAGTGGCTGTGAAGGGATTGACAACCCCTTTATTGCATTGGTTGCGAGGTTCTTGTTTGTTTGTGTAGGTGCGTGGGACTTTTGAGTAGCCTCCTATTGGATTGATACCTTGGTTCTCAAAAACTGAGGGAAATGCTTACGCTACTTTGCTGCATCTGTTGGGGAACGTAGTAATTTCAAAAAAATTCCTACGCACACGCAAGATCATGGTGATGGCATAGCAACAAGAGGGGAGAGTGTTAGTCCATGTACCCTCGTAGACCGTAAGCGGAAGCGTTATCACAACGCGGTTGATGTAGTCGTACGTCTTCACGATCCGACCGATTCATGCACCGAACGTACGGAGCCTCCGAGTTCAGCACACGTTCAGCTCGATGACGATCTCCGGCCTCCGATCCAGCCGAGCTCTGGAGATGAGTTCCGTCAGCACAACGGTGTGGTGACGATGATGATGTTCTACCGGCGCAGGGCTTCGCCTAAACTCCGCGACGATATGACCGAGGTGGAATATGGTGGAAGGGGGCACCGCATACGGCTAAGGAACGATCCGTAGATCAACTTGTGTGTCTATGGGGTGCCCCCCGCCCCCGAATATAAAGGAGGGAGGGGGGAGGTGCGGCCGGCCCCCTAGGGGTGCGCCTGGAGGAGTCCTACTCCCACCGGGAGTAGGACTCCCCCCTCTTGCCTTGGTGGAGAAGGAAAGGGGGGAGGGGAAAGAGGAAAGGGGGGCGCCCCCCCCCCTTCCTTGTCCTATTCGGACTAGGGGGAAGGGGGCGCGCGGCCTGCCCTGGCCGTCCCTCCTCTTTTCCCTCTTGGCCCACTAAGGCCCAATATCCCCCGGGAGGGTTCCGGTAACCCCCCGGTGTTCCGGTAAAATCCCGATTTCACCCGGAACCATTCCGATGTCCAAATATAGGCTTCCAATATATCAATCTTTATGTCTCGACCATTTCGAGACTCCTCGTCATGTCCGTGATCACATCCGGGACTCCGAACAAACTTCGGTACATCAAAACTTATAAACTCATAATAAAACTGTCATCGAAACGTTAAGCGTGCGGACCCTACGGGTTTGAGAACTATGTAGACATGACCTAGAACCATTCTCGGTCAATAACCAATAGCGGGACCTGGATGCCCATATTGGTTCCTACATATTCTATGAAGATCTTTATCGGTCAAACCGCATAACAACATACTTTGTTCCCTTTGTCATCGGTATGTTACTTGCCCGAGATTTGATCGTCGGTATCTAATACCTAGTTCAATCTCGTTACCGGCAAGTCTCTTTACTCGTTCCGTAATACATCATCTCATAACTAACTCATTAGTTACATGCTTGCAAGGCTTAGGTGATGAGTATTACCGAGAGGGCCCAGAGATACCTCTCCGACAATCGGAGTGACAAAACCTAATCTCGAATCATGCCAACACAACATGTACCTTCGGAAACACCTGTAGAGCACCTTTATAATCACCCAGTTACGTTGTGACGTTTGGTAGCACACAAAGTGTTCTTCCGGTATACGGGAGTTGCACAATCTCATAGTTGCAGGAACTTTGTATAAGTCATGAAGAAAGCAATAGCAGTATACTAAACGATCAAGTGCTAGGCTAACAGAATGGGTCATGTCAATCACATCATTCTCCTAATGATGTGATCCCACTAATCAAATGACAACACATGTCTATGGTTAGGAAACATAACCATCTTTGATTAATGAGCTAGTCAAGTAGAGGCATACTAGTGACTATAGTTTTGTCTATGTATTCACACATGTATCATGTTTTCGGTTAATACAATTCTAGCATGAATAATAAACATTTATCATGATATGAGGAAATAAATAATAACTTTATTATTGCCTCTAGGGCATATTTCCTTCAGGATCACCCTTTCCTCTTCAAGGAAAACCAATGCAAGCTCAAGACGTAGCAAGAAGGATTTCTGGCGCCGTTGTCAGGGAGGTCTTCGCTCAAGTCAAGACATACCAAGTACCCATCACAAACGCATCTCCCTCGCATTACATTATTTGCCATTTGCCTCTCGTTTTCCTCTCCCCCACTTCACCCTTGCCGTTTTATTCGCCCTCTCTTTTCCAATCTTCTCTCTCTTTCGCTTGCCTTTTTGTTTGCTTTGTGTTGGATTGCTTGTCACGATGGCACAAGCTAATACCAAATTGTGTGACTTTTACAATACCAATAATAATGATTTCCTTAGCACTCCGATTGCTCCTCTTAATGATATTGAATCTTGTGAAATCAATGCTACTTTGTTGAATCTTGTTATGAAAGATCAATTCTCTGGCCTTCCTTGTGAAGATGCCGCTACTCATCTAAACAACTTTGTTGATATGTGTGATATGCAAAATAAGAAAGATACGGATAATGATATTGTTAAATTGAAGTTATTTCCGTTTTCACTTAGAGATCGTGCTAAAACTTGGTTTTTGTCTTTGCCTAAGAATAGTATTGATTCATGGAATAAGTGCAAATATGCTTTTATCTCTAGGTATTTTCCTCCTGCTAAGATCATCTCTCTTAGGAACGATATTATGAATTTTAAACAACTTGATCATGAGCATGTTGCCCAATCTTGGGAAAGAATGAAATTGATGATTCGCAATTGCTCTACTCATGGTATGAATTTATGGATGATCATACAAAACTTTTATGCCGGATTGAATTTTGCTTCTAGAAATCTTTTAGATTCGGCCGCGGGAGGCACTTTTATAAGCCACTAAACTCCTTGATAACATTATGGCTAATTATTCTCAATGGCACACCGAAAGATCTACTAGTAAAAAAGTGCATGCTATAGAAGAAATTAATGTTTTGAGTGGAAAGATGGATGAACTTATGAAATTGTTTGCTACTAAGAGTGCTCCTATTGATCCTAATAATATGCATTTGTCTACTTTGATTGAGAATAATAATGAATCTATGGATGTGAATTTTGTTGGTAGGAATAATTTTGGTAACAATGCTTATAGAGGAAAATTTTAATCCTAGACCGCTCCCTAGTAATTCCTCTAATAATTATGGTAATTCCTACAACAATTCTTATGGAAATTTTAATAATATGCCCTCTGATTTTGAGAATAGTGTTAAAGAATTTATGATCTCTCAAAAGAATTTTAATGCTTTGCTTGAAGAAAGATTGCTTAAAGTTGATGAATTGGCTAGGAACGTTGATAGACTTTCGCTTGATGTTAATTCTTTGAAACTTAGATCTATTCCTCCTAAGCATGATATCAATGAGTCTCTCAAAGCCATGAGAATTGTCATTGATGAGTGCAAAGAAAGAACCTCTAGCTTGCGTGCTAAGAAATATTGCTTTGTAAAAGCGTGTTCTTCTAGTTTCCATAAAAATAATGATGAAGATCTAAAAGTTATTGATGTGTTCCCTATTAAATCTTTGTTTTGCAATATGAATCTTAGTAATGGTAGGACTGGAGATGAGTCAACTTTAGTTAAAAGGCGTCCCAATGATTTGGAGATTTAAGATCTTGATGCTAAATTTGGTAAAAGTGGGATTGGAGAGGTCAAGACTTTAAATAGTATTGAACCCACTATTATGGATTTCAAGGAATTTAATTATGATAATTGTTATTTAATAGATTATATTTCCTTGTTGCAATCCGTGTTGAATTCTCCTCATGCTTATAGTCAAAATAAAGCTTTTACCAAACATATTGTTGATGCCTTGATGCAATCTTATGATGAAAAACTTAACTTGGAAGTTTCCATACCTAGAAACTTTATGATGAGTGGGAACCTACTATAAAGATTAAAATTAAAGATCATGAGTGCTATGCTTTGTGTGATTTGGGTGCTAGTGTTTCCACGATTCCGAAAACTTTATGTGATGTGCTAGGTTTCCATGATTTTGATGATTGCTCTTTAAAATTGCACCTTGCGGATTCCACCATTAAGAAACATATGGGAAGGATCAATGATGTTCTTATTGTTGCAAATAGGAATTATGTGCCCATAGATTTTATCGTTCTTGATATAGATTGCAATCTTTCATGTCCTATTATTCTTGGTAGACCTTTCCTTAGAACGATTGGTGCAATTACTGATATGAAGGAAGGGAATATTAGATTCCAATTTCCATTAAGGAAAGGCATGGAACACTTCCCTAGAAAGAAAGTTAAATTATCTTATGAATCTATCATGCGAGCTACTTATGAATTGAATGGAAATACTTAGATCTATCCTCGCTTTTATGCCTAGCTAGGGGCGTTAAACGATAGCGGTAGTTGGGAGGCAACCAATTTTATTTTAGTTTTTTGCTTTTTGCTTCTGTTTAGTAATAAATATTTCTTCTAGCTTCTGTTTAGATGTGTTTTCATGTTTTAATTAGTGTTTGTGCCAAGTAGAACCTATAGGATAACCCACGGTGATAGTTAATTTGATTCTGCTGAAAAACAGAAACTTTGCATGCACAAAAATAATTTTAGTAATTCACAGAAACGTGATTTTGCATTCATTCATTTTGCTGTAGATCAATAGAGAAATTTCCCAGGACTTCCTATTTTGGTAGGATTTTTAGAGTTCCAGAAGTATTCGACAGTTACAGATTGCTACAGACTGTTCTGTTTTTGACAGATTTTGTTTTTCGTGTGTTGTTTGCTTATTTTGATGCATCTATGGCTAGTATCAGGGAGTATGAACCATAGAGAAGTTGGAATATAGTAGGTTTAACACCAATATAAATAAAGAATGAGTTCATTACAGTACCTTATGTGGTGGTTTTTCTTTCTTACACTAACGGAGCTTATGAGATTTCCTGTTGAGTTTTGTGTTGTGAAGTTTTCAAGTTTTGGGTAAAGATTTGATGGATTATGGAATAAGGAGTGGAAAGAGCCTAAGATTGGGGATGCCCATGGCACCCCAAGATATTCAAGGATAACCAAAAGACTAAGCTTGGGGATGCCCCGGAAGGCATCCCCTCTTTCGTCTTCGTCTATCGGTAACTTTACTTGGAGCTATATTTTTTATTCGTCACATGATATGTGTTTTGCTTGGAGCGTCTTGTATGATATTAGTCTTTGCCTTTTAGTTTACCACAATCATCCTTGTAGTACACACCTTTTGGGAGAAACCCACTTGATTGGAATTTATTAGTGCTTCACTTATATCTTTTGAGTTAGATAGTTTTTGCTCTAGTGCTTCACTTATACTTTTTAGAGCACGGCGGTGGATTGATTTTGTAGAAATTGTGGATCTCTCATGCTTCACTTATATTATTTCGAGAGTCTCTTAGAACAGCATGGTATTTGCTATGGTTATAAAATTGGTCCTAGAATGATGGGCATCAAAGTTGAGTATAATAAAAACTATCATAGGAAGTGAATTTGATGCTATGATCAATTTGATGCTTGATAATTGTTTTGAGATATAGATGTGGTGATATTAGAGTCATGCTAGATGGGTGATTGTGAATTTAAAGAATACTTGTGTTGAAGTTGGCAAGTCCCGTAGCATGCACGTATGGTAAAAGTTGTGTAACAAATTTATTGCATGGGGTACTCTTTTGATTGCCTTCCCTTGTGTGGAGGTCGGGGGCGCGCGATGGTTAACTCCTACCAGCCTCCCCCCTAGGAGCATGCGTAATAGTACTTTGCTTCGAGGGCTAATAAAACTTTTGCAATAAGTATATGAGTTCTTTATGACTAATGTGAGTCCATGAATTATACACACTTTTACCCTCCATCATTGCTAGCCTCTTCGGTACCGTGCATTGCCCTTTCTCACCTTGAGAGTTGGTGCAAACTTGGCCGGTGCATCCAAACCCCGTGATACGATACGCTCTATCACACATAAACCTCCTTATATCTTCATCAAAACAGCCACCATACCTACCTATTATGGCATTTCCATAGCCATTCCGAGATATATTGCCATTCAACTTTCCACCGTTCCGTTTATCATGACACGCATCATCATTGTCATATTGCCTTGCATGATCATGTAGTTGACATCGTATTTGTGGCAAAGCCACCATGCATAATTTTTCATACATGTCACTCTTGATTCATTGCCCATCCCGGTATTCCGCCGGAGGCATTCATATAGAGTCATATCTTGTTCTAGTTTTGAGTTGTAACTCATGAGTTGTAAATAAATAGAAGTGTGATGATCATTATTATTAGAGCATTGTCCCTAAAAAAAGGCCAAATAAAAAAAGAGAAAGGCCAAATTAAAAAAATAAGGAAAGGCCAAATAAAAAAAGGCCAAAAGGGGGGACAATGCTACTATCTTTTTCCACACTTGTGCTTCAAAACTAGCACCATGTTCTTCATATAGAGAGTCTCATTTGTTCTCACTTTCATATACTAGTGGGAATTTTTCATTATAGAACTTGGCTTGTATATTCCTACGTTGGGCTTCCTCAAAATGCCCTAGGTCTTCGTGAGCAAGCAAGTTGGATGCACACCCACTTAGTTTCTTTTTGAACTTTCATACATCTATAGCTCTAGTGCATCCGTTGCATCGCAATCCCTATTCCTCATGTTGACATCAATTGATGGGCATCTCCATAGCCCGTTGATTAGCCTCATCAACGTGAGACTTTCTCCTTTTTTGTCTTCTCCATAGAACCTCCATCATCATATTCTATTCCACCCATAGTGCTATATCCATGGTTCATGCTCATGTATTGCGTGAGAGTTGAAAAGGTTGAAGCGCGTTAAAAGTATGAACCAATTCCTTGGCTGAAACTGGGGTTGTTCTTGATGGGAGTATTTTGTGTGATGAAAATGAAACATAGTTGTTGGGGATATACCCCGCGGTATAAACCGCCGGATGTATGACCCGGCTAGAGTTTGGCGATTCACTGGCGACCCACTTGGACCTGGCGGTTTAAGATTCATTGTCAATCCGGCAGGCGGGTCAGAGGAGCGACAAAACCCGGTGGCCCAATGGGTGGTTTATGGAAGGCCGGATCACGCTATGGTGGGCCGGTTTATGAGGAAAGCACAAGGAATATTTTCCTACAAAGGAAGCAAGACTAGGACTCCACTTGTAATAGAGTAATCCTAATCCTACTAGGACTAGTCATGTAACCCGCCCCTTCAACATATATAAGGAGGGGCAGGGCTCCCCAAATAGAGACAGAAAAGAAGAAACAATCTCTAGAGCTAGACACAACTAGAGGAGAGCCGGTTTACGGCGACTCCCTCGTGATGATAATGAGATCTAGCCTCAAACAGCATGTAGGGTTATTACCGGATGATGTTTCCCGGGGCCCGAAGCTGTCTAAACCCTTGTCTTGCGTGTTGATCCGCCCTGCTTCTCTCGTCCCATTCAACCCCTCTCAAACTATCACATAGATGTGTTGGCCTCGCGACTAAGTCCTGACACTGAGGACATCTGCCTTGACAAAACCACGATAGTTGGCGCCCACCATGGAGTCTACGCACGGTGGTGTTGAGTTCTCGGAGGGATCTCCCCTAGGAATTGAAGAGCTCACAATTTTCCGGATGAAGAAGAGCCGGTTTGAAAGGACTTATATCAGTGTTGAGTTCATCGGTCCAGATTGTTAGTCTAAGATTTAAAATTCAATAAAAGTAAGGCTGAGGCATGTTCGTTTTCTGCAAGTCGCCGGGATTGACAGGAGCGTTTCCGCCACGCACAATATGCTACAGGAATCCACCGCAATCATTGGTGAGTTGAGCTACGGATTCGACGGCCGGGTCCGATTGTTATTAGGTGGTTGCCACAAAAATCAGTCCGGTCCATGGTTGACAGATCAATTCCGAGCGGCTGTTGGATGGGTCCGAGCACCGCTGATATTTTCTACTACCAAGTACTGGTTTAAGACGCTTTTGTTTATTGGGAACAGACTGACCCCCTGGCTGTACCCAAGGCGCCCTGGAACCTGGTTATTTGTGTGGAGTGGACACACCTGAGAACATTAATTGTTGTTGCTGCCACCACCACGTGAAGAGCAAGAATCAATTCGCATGTCGAGCACTACTTTTTGCTCCTTGCATGATGGAAGGCAAATAAAACAAACAGAAGATGGTGTTTGGAGGAAACTCTTTGGAAATTATTTTATGCGCCGCCCACCGGTCCAACCTGAGTCAGACCCGCAGCTGCAAGCCGGCAGTGCATCCAGCTCCGATTCACTTGCCTCGAGTCGCCAAGCACAGACTGACCATAGCTGCACCGCTCCAACCCGCTGCTTCCGCGGATGCACCATGTTGACCCACTGGAGCGCCCTCGTTGCAGCATCCGATCACCTGCAAGCCACTATTACGGCCATGTTAAAGCCACCTCTGCTGGAGTCGCCTGAGCCGCCCGATTGCCAGCTAGGCCGTCCCGCGTCAAGCCACCGCAGGAGAGCAGCAACTTTTGAGGATCAATTCCAATGATCATCAGCGCATGAAGGACATCGGGGCCAAACTGAGGGTCCAAGGCAATCAAATGTTTTAGCAAGTCACGAGGGGAGCTGACCAATTACGTGAACGGAGTCAAAAAATGGTCTGGATTAGTCCAAGAGCCGCCCGGTCTCTCTCTGTTTCCAACCCGGATTGGACCCACCTGCCGCTGTTCTACTCCGTGCAAAAGTGTGTGTGCACACGGCAGCCCGGAAAATATCTGCTGCTAACTGCTCTGAGTCACCACCATGTCGGGATTCGCCGAGTTGTTCTAGCCACAGCTCTTGGTCTGTTTTACCCGGTGAAAATCCCTAAAGGCTGCAGAAGTCCCAGCTGTTCCGACGCGTTGCAACTGCTGCTCCGTATGCAGCGCCCAGATTACCTGCCGTTCAAAAAGGGAGTCAAGTCCCCAGGCAAGCATTGATCTAACATTGCTGCTTTGTGTGTGAAGCCCAAAGTCAAATCATCAGCTATTACTCCATTATCCATGACAAGAAAAGGGGGCGTGGTGCTGCAGTTATTTTGTTTAAAAGAGAAAGGGGTTATGGTGCTACGGCCACATCAGATATTTGCTATATCTTTGATTCCCAGTATCCGCGTTCATCCGACAAAAAACATCAGGTGATATCCATCCAGTTTACTTTTATCAGTACTTATTAATTTTTTAAAAACAACCACTCTGCCCTATAGTGTTGTTATATACAGCCGTCGCCCATGCGGTCCGGTTTACATCAACGCGCAGACCGATTCACCCGTCCACACCACCTTACAACGCCACGGATGACTCGCCCGTCCGCCTTCGCCGCCGGTTCACACGTCCGCAGCGATTTACAACGCGGAGGATAACTTGCTCGTCCGCACCGGTTTACAACACCGGGCCGACTCATCTGTCTGCTCCTGCGGCCGACTCACCCGTGAGTGATTTCAGTTTCACCTAGTGATCATCAACTTCATGGCGGGTTATTTCCAGCCTAAACGAATCAGGCGCTATCCATCTAAAGTCTATTTTATTAGCACGTGTTATTTTTTGTTAAAGAACAAATTACTTTGATTTGTATATTCTTATATACAGGATCATTATTCATTACAAATGTGGTTTATACCATGGGTATGGAGCACGGATGGATAATATTCCGCCTGGTGATAGTCTGAGACATATTACATGATGAATGGACGCACACAAGTCGCCGCCCTTGCGGCCCGGTCAACATCGACTTGCCGGGATCGCGTTTGATTGCACAAAGCTGCTGCCTCTGCGGACCCGGTCTATATTAACTCGTCCGTCCGTGCCGGTTTACAACACCGGTGCCGATTTTCCCCGTTCGCACCAGCTTGCAATGCCGTGACATGCGGCCGACTCATCTGTCCGAGCTACTTATGATGTTGCGGTCGTCTTTACCGTCCGTCTCTCACGGCCTGGTCTACATCAACACACCAGGCCGCACCTGTCTGCATGAGCTGTTTATTGGGTATGAGCAAGTCACAGCTTGGGTAGCCCGGTTTTCTTTCAAATTGGAGGCAAATTATCATCAACCGTCGTTTGCACTGGATGGCTCAAAGGGCAGGCGCACAAGTCACCGCCACTACAGTTTGGTTAACTTCAAATCGCCAGTTGAAAGAAATCATTGGCCGAGTTGCTGACACGGCTCATACGGGATCATTTATAACCCGCCACAGTCACCTCAACCTTCTGTGGATTCACATCATGCTATCAACACCAATGATATACAAGTTATGCCGATTTATATCACGGTCGAATATGGAGAATCTCAAGTCAACTCCTCGAGTCACCTTGAGACTTGGGGCCTACAGTAATATGACTTAGCAAATGTTGTCGGTTTTCAGTGAAGTCAAGAACCCCAGGACGTTGGAGGGAAAGATAACCCGGTCCCGGAGGCTACTACCATATTGATGACAATTTAAAGGCCGTCAGAGAATTTCCGGCTGAAAATGAAGATTTCGGTTTAAAATCCGGTTCAAGGGACGTCAGTCTTACTGAAGCTCTCAAGTATCCGGTTTACAATCCGGTTCAAGGGAAAGATGTCTCCCATAAAGCTTTGAAGCTCTCAATATACGGTTCAAAATCCCGGTTCAAGAAGAATTTATCTCTTGCAAAAAGTTAAAGGTTGCCAAAGAGGACCTGTTGCCATGATGCGCGGTTCAAACATGGGTATCATGCCTTATTGGCTTATCATATGGTTGATCACAGCCGTGACTACCCTATTAATACGGGTATCAAGCCAATGTTATCATAAGAGTGCAGCTCTGGTTACTTCGGTAATCCGTCTATCAAACCAATATTATCATAAGGGGCCAAAGAGAGTCTGGCACACAGTACAACTCAAACATGGGTATTCCTTGAGCACAGCTCACAGTATCACTTGGGGGCTATGTTTGAACCATAGTCACACCTATTGATAGGCATAAGGGCCACCAGGGAAATCATTTGGGGGCTTGGTCGTATCCGAACCATAGCTACACCTCTTGATAGGCATAAGGCCACCAGGCAAATCACTTGGGGGCTATGGGTTTGAACCATAGTTACACCTCTTGATATGCATAAGGGCACCAGGGAAATCACTTGGGGGCTATGGGTTCGAACCATAG